>NW_027168243.1:0-50554 GCF_040954835.1 Lepisosteus oculatus
ATCTGAGTGTGTGGGCTCTTCTGAGCCTTGCTGCTACATGGGTATTCAGTTGTCTGAAAAAACGCGTTTATTTCGGGCTGAAAAACACGTTTTGAAAAGTGTACTGTTACTGCCCCATAACTTACATGGGGTTGACCAAACTTGCAGAAACATGTTTATTTCTGATGAAAAACATGTTTTGAACCTTTCTGCACACTGGGGTTAAGATCTGAGTGTGTGGGCTCTTCTGAGCCTTGCTGCTACATGGGTATTCAGTTGTCTGAAAAAACGCGTTTATTTCGGGCTGAAAAACACGTTTTGCAGAGTGTACTGTTACTGCCCCATAACTTACATGGGGTTGACCAAACTTGCAGAAACATGTTTATTTCTGCTGAAAAACATGTTTTGACACTTTCAGCACACTGGGGTTAAGATCTGAGTGTGTGGGCTCTTCTGAGCCTTGTTGCTACATGGGGATTCAGTTGTCTGAAAAAACGCGTTTATTTCGGGCTGAAAAACACGTTTTGAAAAGTGTACTGTTACTGCCCCATAACTTACATGGGGTTGACCAAACTTGCAGAAACATGTTTATTTCTGCTGAAAAACAGGTTTTGACACTTTCAGCACACTGGGGTTAAGATCTGAGTGTGTGGGCTCTTCTGAGCCTTGCTGCTACATGGGTATTCAGTTGTCTGAAAAAACGCGTTTATTTCGGGCTGAAAAACACGTTTTGAAAAGTGTACTGTTACTGCCCCATAACTTACATGGGGTTGACCAAACTTGCAGAAACATGTTTATTTCTGCTGAAAAACATGTTTTGAACCTTTCTGCACACTGGGGTTAAGATCTGAGTGTGTGGGCTCTTCTGAGCCTTGCTGCTACATGGGTATTCAGTTGTCTGAAAAAACGCGTTTATTTCGGGCTGAAAAACACGTTTTGAAAAGTGTACTGTTACTGCCCCATAACTTACATGGGGTTGACCAAACTTGCAGAAACATGTTTATTTCTGCTGAAAAACATGTTTTGAACCTTTCTGCACACTGGGGTTAAGATCTGAGTGTGTGGGCTCTTCTGAGCCTTGTTGCTACATGGGGATTCAGTTGTCTGAAAAAACGCGTTTATTTCGGGCTGAAAAACACGTTTTGAAAAGTGTACTGTTACTGCCCCATAACTTACATGGGGTTGACCAAACTTGCAGAAACATGTTTATTTCTGCTGAAAACATGTTTTGACACTTTCAGCACACTGGGGTTAAGATCTGAGTGTGTGGGCTCTTCTGAGCCTTGCTGCTACATGGGGATTCAGTTGTCTGAAAAAACGCGTTTATTTCGGGCTGAAAAACCCGTTTTGCAGAGTGTACTGTTACTGCCCCATAACTTACATGGGGTTGACCAAACTTGCAGAAACATGTTTATTTCTGCTGAAAAACACGTTTTGACCCTTTCTGCACACTGGGGTTAAGATCTGAGTGTGTGGGGCTCTTCTGAGCCTTGCTGCTACATGGGTATTCAGTTGTCTGAAAAAACGCGTTTATTTCGGGCTGAAAAACACGTTTTGAAAAGTGTACTGTTACTGCCCCATAACTTACATGGGGTTGACCAAACTTGCAGAAACATGTTTATTTCTGCTGAAAAACATGTTTTGAACCTTTCTGCACACTGGGGTTAAAATCTGAGTGTGTGGGCTCTTCTGAGCCTTGCTGCTACATGGGGATTCAGTTGTCTGAAAAAACGCGTTTATTTCGGGCTGAAAAACACGTTTTGAAAAGTGTACTGTTACTGCCCCATAACTTACATGGGGTTGACCAAACTTGCAGAAACATGTTTATTTCTGCTGAAAAACATGTTTTGACACTTTCAGCACACTGGGGTTAAGATCTGAGTGTGTGGGCTCTTCTGAGCCTTGCTGCTACATGGGTATTCAGTTGTCTGAAAAAACGCGTTTATTTCGGGCTGAAAAACACGTTTTGAAAAGTGTACTGTTACTGCCCCATAACTTACATGGGGTTGACCAAACTTGCAGAAACATGTTTATTTCTGCTGAAAAACATGTTTTGACACTTTCAGCACACTGGGGTTAAGATCTGAGTGTGTGGGCTCTTCTGATCCTTGCTGCTACATGGGGATTCAGTTGTCTGAAAAAACGCGTTTATTTCGGGCTGAAAAACACGTTTTGCAGAGTGTACTGTTACTGCCCCATAACTTACATGGGGTTGACCAAACTTGCAGAAACATGTTTATTTCTGCTGAAAAACACGTTTTGACCCTTTCTGCACACTGGGGTTAAGATCTGAGTGTGTGGGCTCTTCTGAGCCTTGCTGCTACATGGGTATTCAGTTGTCTGAAAAAACGCGTTTATTTCGGGCTGAAAAACACGTTTTGAAAAGTGTACTGTTACTGCCCCATAACTTACATGGGGTTGACCAAACTTGCAGAAACATGTTTATTTCTGCTGAAAAACATGTTTTGACACTTTCAGCACACTGGGGTTAAGATCTGAGTGTGTGGGCTCTTCTGAGCCTTGCTGCTACATGGGTATTCAGTTGTCTGAAAAAACGCGTTTATTTCGGGCTGAAAAACACGTTTTGAAAAGTGTACTGTTACTGCCCCATAACTTACATGGGGTTGACCAAACTTGCAGAAACATGTTTATTTCTGCTGAAAAACATGTTTTGACACTTTCAGCACACTGGGGTTAAGATCTGAGTGTGTGGGCTCTTCTGAGCCTTGTTGCTACATGGGGATTCAGTTGTCTGAAAAAACGCGTTTATTTCGGGCTGAAAAACACGTTTTGAAAAGTGTACTGTTACTGCCCCATAACTTACATGGGGTTGACCAAACTTGCAGAAACATGTTTATTTCTGCTGAAAAACATGTTTTGACACTTTCAGCACACTGGGGTTAAGATCTGAGTGTGTGGGCTCTTCTGAGCCTTGCTGCTACATGGGGATTCAGTTGTCTGAAAAAACGCGTTTATTTCGGGCTGAAAAACACGTTTTGCAGAGTGTACTGTTACTGCCCCATAACTTGCATGGGGTTGACCAAACTTGCAGAAACATGTTTATTTCTGCTGAAAAACACGTTTTGACCCTTTCTGCACACTGGGGTTAAGATCTGAGTGTGTGGGCTCTTCTGAGCCTTGCTGCTACATGGGTATTCAGTTGTCTGAAAAAACGCGTTTATTTCGGGCTGAAAAACACGTTTTGAAAAGTGTACTGTTACTGCCCCATAACTTACATGGGGTTGACCAAACTTGCAGAAACATGTTTATTTCTGATGAAAAACATGTTTTGAACCTTTCTGCACACTGGGGTTAAGATCTGAGTGTGTGGGCTCTTCTGAGCCTTGCTGCTACATGGGTATTCAGTTGTCTGAAAAAACGCGTTTATTTCGGGCTGAAAAACACGTTTTGCAGAGTGTACTGTTACTGCCCCATAACTTACATGGGGTTGACCAAACTTGCAGAAACATGTTTATTTCTGCTGAAAAACATGTTTTGACACTTTCAGCACACTGGGGTTAAGATCTGAGTGTGTGGGCTCTTCTGAGCCTTGTTGCTACATGGGGATTCAGTTGTCTGAAAAAACGCGTTTATTTCGGGCTGAAAAACACGTTTTGAAAAGTGTACTGTTACTGCCCCATAACTTACATGGGGTTGACCAAACTTGCAGAAACATGTTTATTTCTGCTGAAAAACATGTTTTGACACTTTCAGCACACTGGGGTTAAGATCTGAGTGTGTGGGCTCTTCTGAGCCTTGCTGCTACATGGGGATTCAGTTGTCTGAAAAAACGCGTTTATTTCGGGCTGAAAAACACGTTTTGCAGAGTGTACTGTTACTGCCCCATAACTTACATGGGGTTGACCAAACTTGCAGAAACATGTTTATTTCTGCTGAAAAACACGTTTTGACCCTTTCTGCACACTGGGGTTAAGATCTGAGTGTGTGGGCTCTTCTGAGCCTTGCTGCTACATGGGTATTCAGTTGTCTGAAAAAACGCGTTTATTTCGGGCTGAAAAACACGTTTTGAAAAGTGTACTGTTACTGCCCCATAACTTACATGGGGTTGACCAAACTTGCAGAAACATGTTTATTTCTGCTGAAAAACATGTTTTGAACCTTTCTGCACACTGGGGTTAAGATCTGAGTGTGTGGGCTCTTCTGAGCCTTGTTGCTACATGGGGATTCAGTTGTCTGAAAAAACGCGTTTATTTCGGGCTGAAAAACACGTTTTGAAAAGTGTACTGTTACTGCCCCATAACTTACATGGGGTTGACCAAACTTGCAGAAACATGTTTATTTCTGCTGAAAAACATGTTTTGACACTTTCAGCACACTGGGGTTAAGATCTGAGTGTGTGGGCTCTTCTGAGCCTTGCTGCTACATGGGGATTCAGTTGTCTGAAAAAACGCGTTTATTTCGGGCTGAAAAACCCGTTTTGCAGAGTGTACTGTTACTGCCCCATAACTTACATGGGGTTGACCAAACTTGCAGAAACATGTTTATTTCTGCTGAAAAACACGTTTTGACCCTTTCTGCACACTGGGGTTAAGATCTGAGTGTGTGGGCTCTTCTGAGCCTTGCTGCTACATGGGTATTCAGTTGTCTGAAAAAACGCGTTTATATCGGGCTGAAAAACACGTTTTGAAAAGTGTACTGTTACTGCCCCATAACTTACATGGGGTTGACCAAACTTGCAGAAACATGTTTATTTCTGCTGAAAAACATGTTTTGAACCTTTCTGCACACTGGGGTTAAAATCTGAGTGTGTGGGCTCTTCTGAGCCTTGCTGCTACATGGGGATTCAGTTGTCTGAAAAAACGCGTTTATTTCGGGCTGAAAAACACGTTTTGAAAAGTGTACTGTTACTGCCCCATAACTTACATGGGGTTGACCAAACTTGCAGAAACATGTTTATTTCTGCTGAAAAACATGTTTTGACACTTTCAGCACACTGGGGTTAAGATCTGAGTGTGTGGGCTCTTCTGAGCCTTGCTGCTACATGGGTATTCAGTTGTCTGAAAAAACGCGTTTATTTCGGGCTGAAAAACACGTTTTGAAAAGTGTACTGTTACTGCCCCATAACTTACATGGGGTTGACCAAACTTGCAGAAACATGTTTATTTCTGCTGAAAAACATGTTTTGACACTTTCAGCACACTGGGGTTAAGATCTGAGTGTGTGGGCTCTTCTGATCCTTGCTGCTACATGGGGATTCAGTTGTCTGAAAAAACGCGTTTATTTCGGGCTGAAAAACACGTTTTGCAGAGTGTACTGTTACTGCCCCATAACTTACATGGGGTTGACCAAACTTGCAGAAACATGTTTATTTCTGCTGAAAAACACGTTTTGACCCTTTCTGCACACTGGGGTTAAGATCTGAGTGTGTGGGCTCTTCTGAGCCTTGCTGCTACATGGGTATTCAGTTGTCTGAAAAAACGCGTTTATTTCGGGCTGAAAAACACGTTTTGAAAAGTGTACTGTTACTGCCCCATAACTTACATGGGGTTGACCAAACTTGCAGAAACATGTTTATTTCTGCTGAAAAACATGTTTTGACACTTTCAGCACACTGGGGTTAAGATCTGAGTGTGTGGGCTCTTCTGAGCCTTGCTGCTACATGGGTATTCAGTTGTCTGAAAAAACGCGTTTATTTCGGGCTGAAAAACACGTTTTGAAAAGTGTACTGTTACTGCCCCATAACTTACATGGGGTTGACCAAACTTGCAGAAACATGTTTATTTCTGCTGAAAAACATGTTTTGACACTTTCAGCACACTGGGGTTAAGATCTGAGTGTGTGGGCTCTTCTGAGCCTTGTTGCTAAATGGGGATTCAGTTGTCTGAAAAAACGCGTTTATTTCGGGCTGAAAAACACGTTTTGAAAGTGTACTGTTACTGCCCCATAACTTACATGGGGTTGACCAAACTTGCAGAAACATGTTTATTTCTGCTGAAAAACATGTTTTGACACTTTCAGCACACTGGGGTTAAGATCTGAGTGTGTGGGCTCTTCTGAGCCTTGTTGCTACATGGGGATTCAGTTGTCTGAAAAAACGCGTTTATTTCGGGCTGAAAAACACGTTTTGAAAAGTGTACTGTTACTGCCCCATAACTTACATGGGGTTGACCAAACTTGCAGAAACATGTTTATTTCTGCTGAAAAACATGTTTTGACACTTTCAGCACACTGGGGTTAAGATCTGAGTGTGTGGGCTCTTCTGAGCCTTGCTGCTACATGGGTATTCAGTTGTCTGAAAAAACGCGTTTATTTCGGGCTGAAAAACACGTTTTGAAAAGTGTACTGTTACTGCCCCATAACTTACATGGGGTTGACCAAACTTGCAGAAACATGTTTATTTCTGCTGAAAAACATGTTTTGACACTTTCAGCACACTGGGGTTAAGATCTGAGTGTGTGGGCTCTTCTGAGCCTTGCTGCTACATGGGGATTCAGTTGTCTGAAAAAACGCGTTTATTTCGGGCTGAAAAACACGTTTTGCAGAGTGTACTGTTACTGCCCCATAACTTACATGGGGTTGACCAAACTTGCAGAAACATGTTTATTTCTGCTGAAAAACATGTTTTGACACTTTCAGCACACTGGGGTTAAGATCTGAGTGTGTGGGCTCTTCTGAGCCTTGTTGCTACATGGGGATTCAGTTGTCTGAAAAAACGCGTTTATTTCGGGCTGAAAAACACGTTTTGAAAAGTGTACTGTTACTGCCCCATAACTTACATGGGGTTGACCAAACTTGCAGAAACATGTTTATTTCTGCTGAAAAACATGTTTTGACACTTTCAGCACACTGGGGTTAAGATCTGAGTGTGTGGGCTCTTCTGAGCCTTGCTGCTACATGGGGATTCAGTTGTCTGAAAAAACGCGTTTATTTCGGGCTGAAAAACACGTTTTGCAGAGTGTACTGTTACTGCCCCATAACTTACATGGGGTTGACCAAACTTGCAGAAACATGTTTATTTCTGCTGAAAAACATGTTTTGACACTTTCAGCACACTGGGGTTAAGATCTGAGTGTGTGGGCTCTTCTGAGCCTTGCTGCTACATGGGGATTCAGTTGTCTGAAAAAACGCGTTTATTTCGGGCTGAAAAACACGTTTTGAAAAGTGTACTGTTACTGCCCCATAACTTACATGGGGTTGACCAAACTTGCAGAAACATGTTTATTTCTGCTGAAAAACATGTTTTGACACTTTCAGCACACTGGGGTTAAGATCTGAGTGTGTGGGCTCTTCTGAGCCTTGTTGCTACATGGGGATTCAGTTGTCTGAAAAAACGCGTTTATTTCGGGCTGAAAAACACGTTTTGAAAAGTGTACTGTTACTGCCCCATAACTTACATGGGGTTGACCAAACTTGCAGAAACATGTTTATTTCTGCTGAAAAACATGTTTTGACACTTTCAGCACACTGGGGTTAAGATCTGAGTGTGTGGGCTCTTCTGAGCCTTGCTGCTACATGGGGATTCAGTTGTCTGAAAAAACGCGTTTATTTCGGGCTGAAAAACACGTTTTGCAGAGTGTACTGTTACTGCCCCATAACTTACATGGGGTTGACCAAACTTGCAGAAACATGTTTATTTCTGCTGAAAAACATGTTTTGACACTTTCAGCACACTGGGGTTAAGATCTGAGTGTGTGGGCTCTTCTGAGCCTTGTTGCTACATGGGGATTCAGTTGTCTGAAAAAACGCGTTTATTTCGGGCTGAAAAACACGTTTTGAAAAGTGTACTGTTACTGCCCCATAACTTACATGGGGTTGACCAAACTTGCAGAAACATGTTTATTTCTGCTGAAAAACATGTTTTGACACTTTCAGCACACTGGGGTTAAGATCTGAGTGTGTGGGCTCTTCTGAGCCTTGCTGCTACATGGGGATTCAGTTGTCTGAAAAAACGCGTTTATTTCGGGCTGAAAAACACGTTTTGCAGAGTGTACTGTTACTGCCCCATAACTTACATGGGGTTGACCAAACTTGCAGAAACATGTTTATTTCTGCTGAAAAACATGTTTTGACACTTTCAGCACACTGGGGTTAAGATCTGAGTGTGTGGGCTCTTCTGAGCCTTGCTGCTACATGGGGATTCAGTTGTCTGAAAAAACGCGTTTATTTCGGGCTGAAAAACACGTTTTGAAAAGTGTACTGTTACTGCCCCATAACTTACATGGGGTTGACCAAACTTGCAGAAACATGTTTATTTCTGCTGAAAAACATGTTTTGACACTTTCAGCACACTGGGGTTAAGATCTGAGTGTGTGGGCTCTTCTGAGCCTTGTTGCTACATGGGGATTCAGTTGTCTGAAAAAACGCGTTTATTTCGGGCTGAAAAACACGTTTTGAAAAGTGTACTGTTACTGCCCCATAACTTACATGGGGTTGACCAAACTTGCAGAAACATGTTTATTTCTGCTGAAAAACATGTTTTGACACTTTCAGCACACTGGGGTTAAGATCTGAGTGTGTGGGCTCTTCTGAGCCTTGCTGCTACATGGGGATTCAGTTGTCTGAAAAAACGCGTTTATTTCGGGCTGAAAAACACGTTTTGCAGAGTGTACTGTTACTGCCCCATAACTTACATGGGGTTGACCAAACTTGCAGAAACATGTTTATTTCTGCTGAAAAACATGTTTTGACACTTTCAGCACACTGGGGTTAAGATCTGAGTGTGTGGGCTCTTCTGAGCCTTGTTGCTACATGGGGATTCAGTTGTCTGAAAAAACGCGTTTATTTCGGGCTGAAAAACACGTTTTGAAAAGTGTACTGTTACTGCCCCATAACTTACATGGGGTTGACCAAACTTGCAGAAACATGTTTATTTCTGCTGAAAAACATGTTTTGACACTTTCAGCACACTGGGGTTAAGATCTGAGTGTGTGGGCTCTTCTGAGCCTTGCTGCTACATGGGGATTCAGTTGTCTGAAAAAACGCGTTTATTTCGGGCTGAAAAACACGTTTTGCAGAGTGTACTGTTACTGCCCCATAACTTACATGGGGTTGACCAAACTTGCAGAAACATGTTTATTTCTGCTGAAAAACATGTTTTGAACCTTTCTGCACACTGGGGTTAAGATCTGAGTGTGTGGGCTCTTCTGAGCCTTGCTGCTACATGGGGATTCAGTTGTCTGAAAAAACGCGTTTATTTCGGGCTGAAAAACACGTTTTGCAGAAGTGTACTGTTACTGCCCCATAACTTACATGGGGTTGACCAAACTTGCAGAAACATGTTTATTTCTGCTGAAAAACATGTTTTGACACTTTCAGCACACTGGGGTTAAGATCTGAGTGTGTGGGCTCTTCTGAGCCTTGTTGCTACATGGGGATTCAGTTGTCTGAAAAAACGCGTTTATTTCGGGCTGAAAAACACGTTTTGAAAAGTGTACTGTTACTGCCCCATAACTTACATGGGGTTGACCAAACTTGCAGAAACATGTTTATTTCTGCTGAAAAACATGTTTTGACACTTTCAGCACACTGGGGTTAAGATCTGAGTGTGTGGGCTCTTCTGAGCCTTGCTGCTACATGGGGATTCAGTTGTCGTCTTGAAAAAACGCGTTTATTTCGGGCTGAAAAACCCGTTTTGCAGAGTGTACTGTTACTGCCCCATAACTTACATGGGGTTGACCAAACTTGCAGAAACATGTTTATTTCTGCTGAAAAACACGTTTTGACCCTTTCTGCACACTGGGGTTAAGATCTGAGTGTGTGGGCTCTTCTGAGCCTTGCTGCTACATGGGTATTCAGTTGTCTGAAAAAACGCGTTTATTTCGGGCTGAAAAACACGTTTTGAAAAGTGTACTGTTACTGCCCCATAACTTACATGGGGTTGACCAAACTTGCAGAAACATGTTTATTTCTGCTGAAAAACATGTTTTGAACCTTTCTGCACACTGGGGTTAAAATCTGAGTGTGTGGGCTCTTCTGAGCCTTGCTGCTACATGGGGATTCAGTTGTCTGAAAAAACGCGTTTATTTCGGGCTGAAAAACACGTTTTGAAAAGTGTACTGTTACTGCCCCATAACTTACATGGGGTTGACCAAACTTGCAGAAACATGTTTATTTCTGCTGAAAAACATGTTTTGACACTTTCAGCACACTGGGGTTAAGATCTGAGTGTGTGGCTCTTCTGAGCCTTGCTGCTACATGGGTATTCAGTTGTCTGAAAAAACGCGTTTATTTCGGGCTGAAAAACACGTTTTGAAAAGTGTACTGTTACTGCCCCATAACTTACATGGGGTTGACCAAACTTGCAGAAACATGTTTATTTCTGCTGAAAAACATGTTTTGACACTTTCAGCACACTGGGGTTAAGATCTGAGTGTGTGGGCTCTTCTGATCCTTGCTGCTACATGGGGATTCAGTTGTCTGAAAAAACGCGTTTATTTCGGGCTGAAAAACACGTTTTGCAGAGTGTACTGTTACTGCCCCATAACTTACATGGGGTTGACCAAACTTGCAGAAACATGTTTATTTCTGCTGAAAAACACGTTTTGACCCTTTCTGCACACTGGGGTTAAGATCTGAGTGTGTGGGCTCTTCTGAGCCTTGCTGCTACATGGGTATTCAGTTGTCTGAAAAAACGCGTTATTTCGGGCTGAAAAACACGTTTTGAAAAGTGTACTGTTACTGCCCCATAACTTACATGGGGTTGACCAAACTTGCAGAAACATGTTTATTTCTGCTGAAAAACATGTTTTGACACTTTCAGCACACTGGGGTTAAGATCTGAGTGTGTGGGCTCTTCTGAGCCTTGCTGCTACATGGGTATTCAGTTGTCTGAAAAAACGCGTTTATTTCGGGCTGAAAAACACGTTTTGAAAGTGTACTGTTACTGCCCCATAACTTACATGGGGTTGACCAAACTTGCAGAAACATGTTTATTTCTGCTGAAAAACATGTTTTGACACTTTCAGCACACTGGGGTTAAGATCTGAGTGTGTGGGCTCTTCTGAGCCTTGTTGCTACATGGGGATTCAGTTGTCTGAAAAAACGCGTTTATTTCGGGCTGAAAAACACGTTTTGAAAAGTGTACTGTTACTGCCCCATAACTTACATGGGGTTGACCAAACTTGCAGAAACATGTTTATTTCTGCTGAAAAACATGTTTTGACACTTTCAGCACACTGGGGTTAAGATCTGAGTGTGTGGGCTCTTCTGAGCCTTGCTGCTACATGGGGATTCAGTTGTCTGAAAAAACGCGTTTATTTCGGGCTGAAAAACACGTTTTGCAGAGTGTACTGTTACTGCCCCATAACTTGCATGGGGTTGACCAAACTTGCAGAAACATGTTTATTTCTGCTGAAAAACACGTTTTGACCCTTTCTGCACACTGGGGTTAAGATCTGAGTGTGTGGGCTCTTCTGAGCCTTGCTGCTACATGGGTATTCAGTTGTCTGAAAAAACGCGTTTATTTCGGGCTGAAAAACACGTTTTGAAAAGTGTACTGTTACTGCCCCATAACTTACATGGGGTTGACCAAACTTGCAGAAACATGTTTATTTCTGATGAAAAACATGTTTTGAACCTTTCTGCACACTGGGGTTAAGATCTGAGTGTGTGGGCTCTTCTGAGCCTTGCTGCTACATGGGTATTCAGTTGTCTGAAAAAACGCGTTTATTTCGGGCTGAAAAACACGTTTTGCAGAGTGTACTGTTACTGCCCCATAACTTACATGGGGTTGACCAAACTTGCAGAAACATGTTTATTTCTGCTGAAAAACATGTTTTGACACTTTCAGCACACTGGGGTTAAGATCTGAGTGTGTGGGCTCTTCTGAGCCTTGTTGCTACATGGGGATTCAGTTGTCTGAAAAAACGCGTTTATTTCGGGCTGAAAAACACGTTTTGAAAAGTGTACTGTTACTGCCCCATAACTTACATGGGGTTGACCAAACTTGCAGAAACATGTTTATTTCTGCTGAAAAACAGGTTTTGACACTTTCAGCACACTGGGGTTAAGATCTGAGTGTGTGGGCTCTTCTGAGCCTTGCTGCTACATGGGTATTCAGTTGTCTGAAAAAACGCGTTTATTTCGGGCTGAAAAACACGTTTTGAAAAGTGTACTGTTACTGCCCCATAACTTACATGGGGTTGACCAAACTTGCAGAAACATGTTTATTTCTGCTGAAAAACATGTTTTGAACCTTCTGCACACTGGGGTTAAGATCTGAGTGTGTGGGCTCTTCTGAGCCTTGCTGCTACATGGGTATTCAGTTGTCTGAAAAACGCGTTTATTTCGGGCTGAAAAACACGTTTTGAAAAGTGTACTGTTACTGCCCCATAACTTACATGGGGTTGACCAAACTTGCAGAAACATGTTTATTTCTGCTGAAAAACATGTTTTGAACCTTTCTGCACACTGGGGTTAAGATCTGAGTGTGTGGGCTCTTCTGAGCCTTGTTGCTACATGGGGATTCAGTTGTCTGAAAAAACGCGTTTATTTCGGGCTGAAAAACACGTTTTGAAAAGTGTACTGTTACTGCCCCATAAATAACTTACATGGGGTTGACCAAACTTGCAGAAACATGTTTATTTCTGCTGAAAAACATGTTTTGACACTTTCAGCACACTGGGGTTAAGATCTGAGTGTGTGGGCTCTTCTGAGCCTTAGCTGCTACATGGGGATTCAGTTGTCTGAAAAAACGCGTTTATTTCGGGCTGAAAAACCCGTTTTGCAGAGTGTACTGTTACTGCCCCATAACTTACATGGGGTTGACCAAACTTGCAGAAACATGTTTATTTCTGCTGAAAAACACGTTTTGACCCTTTCTGCACACTGGGGTTAAGATCTGAGTGTGTGGGCTCTTCTGAGCCTTGCTGCTACATGGGTATTCAGTTGTCTGAAAAAACGCGTTTATTTCGGGCTGAAAAACACGTTTTGAAAAGTGTACTGTTACTGCCCATAACTTACATGGGGTTGACCAAACTTGCGAAACATGTTTATTTCTGCTGAAAAACATGTTTTGAACCTTTCTGCACACTGGGGTTAAAATCTGAGTGTGTGGGCTCTTCTGAGCCCTTGCTGCTACATTGGGGATTCAGTTGATCTGAAAAAAACGCGTTTATTTCGGGCTGAAAAACACGTTTTGAAAAGTGTACTGTTACTGCCCCATAACTTACATGGGTTGACCAAATTGCAGAAACATGTTTATTTCTGCTGAAAAACATGTTTTGACACTTTCAGCACACTGGGGTTAAGATCTGAGTGTGTGGGCTCTTCTGAGCCTTGCTGCTACATGGGTATTCAGTTGTCTGAAAAACGCGTTTATTTGGGCTGAAAAACACGCTTTTGAAAAGTGTACTGTACTGCCCATAACTTACATGGGGTTGACCAAACTTGCAGAAACATGTTTATTTCTGCTGAAAAACATGTTTTGACACTTCAGCACACTGGGGTTAAGATCTGAGTGTGTGGGCTCTTCTGATCCTTGCTGCCTACATGGGGATTCAGTTGTCTGAAAAAACGCGTTTATTTCGGGCTGAAAAACACGTTTTGCAGAGTGTACTGTTACTGCCCCATAACTTACATGGGGTTGACCAAACTTGCAGAAACATGTTTATTTCTGCTGAAAAACACGTTTTGACCCTTTCTGCACACTGGGGTTAAGATCTGAGTGTGTGGGCTCTTCTGAGCCTTGCTGCTACATGGGTATTCAGTTGTCTGAAAAAACGCGTTTATTTCGGGCTGAAAAACACGTTTTGAAAAGTGTACTGTTACTGCCCCATAACTTACATGGGGTTGACCAAACTTGCAGAAACATGTTTATTTCTGCTGAAAAACATGTTTTGACACTTTCAGCACACTGGGGTTAAGATCTGAGTGTGTGGGCTCTTCTGAGCCTTGCTGCTACATGGGTATTCAGTTGTCTGAAAAAACGCGTTTATTTCGGGCTGAAAAACACGTTTTGAAAAGTGTACTGTTACTGCCCCATAACTTACATGGGGTTGACCAAACTTGCAGAAACATGTTTATTTCTGCTGAAAAACATGTTTTGACACTTTCAGCACACTGGGGTTAAGATCTGAGTGTGTGGGCTCTTCTGAGCCTTGTTGCTACATGGGGATTCAGTTGTCTGAAAAACGCGTTTATTTCGGGCTGAAAAACACGTTTTGAAAGTGTACTGTTACTGCCCCATAACTTACATGGGGTTGACCAAACTTGCAGAAACATGTTTATTTCTGCTGAAAAACATGTTTTGACACTTTCAGCACACTGGGGTTAAGATCTGAGTGTGTGGGCTCTTCTGAGCCTTGTTGCTACATGGGGATTCAGTTGTCTGAAAAAACGCGTTTATTTCGGGCTGAAAAACCCGTTTTGCAGAGTGTACTGTTACTGCCCCATAACTTACATGGGGTTGACCAAACTTGCAGAAACATGTTTATTTCTGCTGAAAAACACGTTTTGACCCTTTCTGCACACTGGGGTTAAGATCTGAGTGTGTGGGCTCTTCTGAGCCTTGCTGCTACATGGGTATTCAGTTGTCTGAAAAAACGCGTTTATTTCGGGCTGAAAAACACGTTTTGAAAAGTGTACTGTTACTGCCCCATAACTTACATGGGGTTGACCAAACTTGCAGAAACATGTTTATTTCTGCTGAAAAACATGTTTTGAACCTTTCTGCACACTGGGGTTAAAATCTGAGTGTGTGGGCTCTTCTGAGCCTTGCTGCTACATGGGGATTCAGTTGTCTGAAAAAACGCGTTTATTTCGGGCTGAAAAACACGTTTTGAAAAGTGTACTGTTACTGCCCCATAACTTACATGGGGTTGACCAAACTTGCAGAAACATGTTTATTTCTGCTGAAAAACATGTTTTGACACTTTCAGCACACTGGGGTTAAGATCTGAGTGTGTGGGCTCTTCTGAGCCTTGCTGCTACATGGGTATTCAGTTGTCTGAAAAAACGCGTTTATTTCGGGCTGAAAAACACGTTTTGAAAAGTGTACTGTTACTGCCCCATAACTTACATGGGGTTGACCAAACTTGCAGAAACATGTTTATTTCTGCTGAAAAACATGTTTTGACACTTTCAGCACACTGGGGTTAAGATCTGAGTGTGTGGGCTCTTCTGATCCTTGCTGCTACATGGGGATTCAGTTGTCTGAAAAAACGCGTTTATTTCGGGCTGAAAAACACGTTTTGCAGAGTGTACTGTTACTGCCCCATAACTTACATGGGGTTGACCAAACTTGCAGAAACATGTTTATTTCTGCTGAAAAACACGTTTTGACCCTTTCTGCACACTGGGGTTAAGATCTGAGTGTGTGGGCTCTTCTGAGCCTTGCTGCTACATGGGTATTCAGTTGTCTGAAAAAACGCGTTTATTTCGGGCTGAAAAACACGTTTTGAAAAGTGTACTGTTACTGCCCCATAACTTACATGGGGTTGACCAAACTTGCAGAAACATGTTTATTTCTGCTGAAAAACATGTTTTGACACTTTCAGCACACTGGGGTTAAGATCTGAGTGTGTGGGCTCTTCTGAGCCTTGCTGCTACATGGGTATTCAGTTGTCTGAAAAAACGCGTTTATTTCGGGCTGAAAAACACGTTTTGAAAAGTGTACTGTTACTGCCCCATAACTTACATGGGGTTGACCAAACTTGCAGAAACATGTTTATTTCTGCTGAAAAACATGTTTTGACACTTTCAGCACACTGGGGTTAAGATCTGAGTGTGTGGGCTCTTCTGAGCCTTGTTGCTACATGGGGATTCAGTTGTCTGAAAAAACGCGTTTATTTCGGGCTGAAAAACACGTTTTGAAAGTGTACTGTTACTGCCCCATAACTTACATGGGGTTGACCAAACTTGCAGAAACATGTTTATTTCTGCTGAAAAACATGTTTTGACACTTTCAGCACACTGGGGTTAAGATCTGAGTGTGTGGGCTCTTCTGAGCCTTGTTGCTACATGGGGATTCAGTTGTCTGAAAAAACGCGTTTATTTCGGGCTGAAAAACACGTTTTGAAAAGTGTACTGTTACTGCCCCATAACTTACATGGGGTTGACCAAACTTGCAGAAACATGTTTATTTCTGCTGAAAAACATGTTTTGACACTTTCAGCACACTGGGGTTAAGATCTGAGTGTGTGGGCTCTTCTGAGCCTTGCTGCTACATGGGTATTCAGTTGTCTGAAAAAACGCGTTTATTTCGGGCTGAAAAACACGTTTTGAAAAGTGTACTGTTACTGCCCCATAACTTACATGGGGTTGACCAAACTTGCAGAAACATGTTTATTTCTGCTGAAAAACATGTTTTGACACTTTCAGCACACTGGGGTTAAGATCTGAGTGTGTGGGCTCTTCTGAGCCTTGCTGCTACATGGGGATTCAGTTGTCTGAAAAAACGCGTTTATTTCGGGCTGAAAAACACGTTTTGCAGAGTGTACTGTTACTGCCCCATAACTTACATGGGGTTGACCAAACTTGCAGAAACATGTTTATTTCTGCTGAAAAACATGTTTTGACACTTTCAGCACACTGGGGTTAAGATCTGAGTGTGTGGGCTCTTCTGAGCCTTGTTGCTACATGGGGATTCAGTTGTCTGAAAAAACGCGTTTATTTCGGGCTGAAAAACACGTTTTGAAAAGTGTACTGTTACTGCCCCATAACTTACATGGGGTTGACCAAACTTGCAGAAACATGTTTATTTCTGCTGAAAAACATGTTTTGACACTTTCAGCACACTGGGGTTAAGATCTGAGTGTGTGGGCTCTTCTGAGCCTTGCTGCTACATGGGGATTCAGTTGTCTGAAAAAACGCGTTTATTTCGGGCTGAAAAACACGTTTTGCAGAGTGTACTGTTACTGCCCCATAACTTACATGGGGTTGACCAAACTTGCAGAAACATGTTTATTTCTGCTGAAAAACATGTTTTGACACTTTCAGCACACTGGGGTTAAGATCTGAGTGTGTGGGCTCTTCTGAGCCTTGCTGCTACATGGGGATTCAGTTGTCTGAAAAAACGCGTTTATTTCGGGCTGAAAAACACGTTTTGAAAAGTGTACTGTTACTGCCCCATAACTTACATGGGGTTGACCAAACTTGCAGAAACATGTTTATTTCTGCTGAAAAACATGTTTTGACACTTTCAGCACACTGGGGTTAAGATCTGAGTGTGTGGGCTCTTCTGAGCCTTGCTGCTACATGGGGATTCAGTTGTCTGAAAAAACGCGTTTATTTCGGGCTGAAAAACACGTTTTGCAGAGTGTACTGTTACTGCCCCATAACTTACATGGGGTTGACCAAACTTGCAGAAACATGTTTATTTCTGCTGAAAAACATGTTTTGACACTTTCAGCACACTGGGGTTAAGATCTGAGTGTGTGGGCTCTTCTGAGCCTTGCTGCTACATGGGGATTCAGTTGTCTGAAAAAACGCGTTTATTTCGGGCTGAAAAACACGTTTTGAAAAGTGTACTGTTACTGCCCCATAACTTACATGGGGTTGACCAAACTTGCAGAAACATGTTTATTTCTGCTGAAAAACATGTTTTGAACCTTTCTGCACACTGGGGTTAAGATCTGAGTGTGTGGGCTCTTCTGAGCCTTGCTGCTACATGGGGTTTCAGTTGTCTGAAAAAACGCGTTTATTTCGGGCTGAAAAGCACGTTTTGAAAAGTGTACTGTTACTGCCCCATAACTTACATGGGGTTGACCAAACTTGCAGAAACATGTTTATTTCTGCTGAAAAACATGTTTTGACACTTTCAGCACACTGGGGTTAAGATCTGAGTGTGGGGGCTCTTCTGAGCCTTGCTGCTACATGGGGATTCAGTTGTCTGAAAAAACGCGTTTATTTCGGGCTGAAAAACACGTTTTGAAAAGTGTACTGTTACTGCCCCATAACTTACATGGGGTTGACCAAACTTGCAGAAACATGTTTATTTCTGATGAAAAACATGTTTTGAACCTTTCTGCACACTGGGGTTAAGATCTGAGTGTGTGGGCTCTTCTGAGCCTTGCTGCTACATGGGTATTCAGTTGTCTGAAAAAACGCGTTTATTTCGGGCTGAAAAACACGTTTTGCAGAGTGTACTGTTACTGCCCCATAACTTACATGGGGTTGACCAAACTTGCAGAAACATGTTTATTTCTGCTGAAAAACATGTTTTGACACTTTCAGCACACTGGGGTTAAGATCTGAGTGTGTGGGCTCTTCTGAGCCTTGTTGCTACATGGGGATTCAGTTGTCTGAAAAAACGCGTTTATTTCGGGCTGAAAAACACGTTTTGAAAAGTGTACTGTTACTGCCCCATAACTTACATGGGGTTGACCAAACTTGCAGAAACATGTTTATTTCTGCTGAAAAACATGTTTTGACACTTTCAGCACACTGGGGTTAAGATCTGAGTGTGTGGGCTCTTCTGAGCCTTGCTGCTACATGGGGATTCAGTTGTCTGAAAAAACGCGTTTATTTCGGGCTGAAAAACACGTTTTGCAGAGTGTACTGTTACTGCCCCATAACTTACATGGGGTTGACCAAACTTGCAGAAACATGTTTATTTCTGCTGAAAAACACGTTTTGACCCTTTCTGCACACTGGGGTTAAGATCTGAGTGTGTGGGCTCTTCTGAGCCTTGCTGCTACATGGGTATTCAGTTGTCTGAAAAAACGCGTTTATTTCGGGCTGAAAAACACGTTTTGAAAAGTGTACTGTTACTGCCCCATAACTTACATGGGGTTGACCAAACTTGCAGAAACATGTTTATTTCTGCTGAAAAACATGTTTTGAACCTTTCTGCACACTGGGGTTAAGATCTGAGTGTGTGGGCTCTTCTGAGCCTTGCTGCTACATGGGGATTCAGTTGTCTGAAAAAACGCGTTTATTTCGGGCTGAAAAACACGTTTTGCAGAGTGTACTGTTACTGCCCCATAACTTACATGGGGTTGACCAAACTTGCAGAAACATGTTTATTTCTACTGAAAAACATGTTTTGACACTTTCAGCACACTGGTGTTAAGATCTGAGTGTGTGGGCTCTTCTGAGCCTTGTTGCTACATGGGGATTCAGTTGTCTGAAAAAACGCGTTTATTTCGGGCTAAAAAACACGTTTTGAAAAGTGTACTGTTACTGCCCCATAACTTACATGGGGTTGACCAAACTTGCAGAAACATGTTTATTTCTGCTGAAAAACATGTTTTGACACTTTCAGCACACTGGGGTTAAGATCTGAGTGTGTGGGCTCTTCTGAGCCTTGCTGCTACATGGGGATTCAGTTGTCTGAAAAAACGCGTTTATTTCGGGCTGAAAAACACGTTTTGCAGAGTGTACTGTTACTGCCCCATAACTTACATGGGGTTGACCAAACTTGCAGAAACATGTTTATTTCTGCTGAAAAACATGTTTTGACACTTTCAGCACACTGGGGTTAAGATCTGAGTGTGTGGGCTCTTCTGAGCCTTGCTGCTACATGGGGATTCAGTTGTCTGAAAAAACGCGTTTATTTCGGGCTGAAAAACACGTTTTGAAAAGTGTACTGTTACTGCCCCATAACTTACATGGGGTTGACCAAACTTGCAGAAACATGTTTATTTCTGCTGAAAAACATGTTTTGAACCTTTCTGCACACTGGGGTTAAGATCTGAGTGTGTGGGCTCTTCTGAGCCTTGCTGCTACATGGGGTTTCAGTTGTCTGAAAAAACGCGTTTATTTCGGGCTGAAAAGCACGTTTTGAAAAGTGTACTGTTACTGCCCCATAACTTACATGGGGTTGACCAAACTTGCAGAAACATGTTTATTTCTGCTGAAAAACATGTTTTGACACTTTCAGCACACTGGGGTTAAGATCTGAGTGTGGGGGCTCTTCTGAGCCTTGCTGCTACATGGGGATTCAGTTGTCTGAAAAAACGCGTTTATTTCGGGCTGAAAAACACGTTTTGAAAAGTGTACTGTTACTGCCCCATAACTTACATGGGGTTGACCAAACTTGCAGAAACATGTTTATTTCTGATGAAAAACATGTTTTGAACCTTTCTGCACACTGGGGTTAAGATCTGAGTGTGTGGGCTCTTCTGAGCCTTGCTGCTACATGGGTATTCAGTTGTCTGAAAAAACGCGTTTATTTCGGGCTGAAAAACACGTTTTGCAGAGTGTACTGTTACTGCCCCATAACTTACATGGGGTTGACCAAACTTGCAGAAACATGTTTATTTCTGCTGAAAAACATGTTTTGACACTTTCAGCACACTGGGGTTAAGATCTGAGTGTGTGGGCTCTTCTGAGCCTTGTTGCTACATGGGGATTCAGTTGTCTGAAAAAACGCGTTTATTTCGGGCTGAAAAACACGTTTTGAAAAGTGTACTGTTACTGCCCCATAACTTACATGGGGTTGACCAAACTTGCAGAAACATGTTTATTTCTGCTGAAAAACATGTTTTGACACTTTCAGCACACTGGGGTTAAGATCTGAGTGTGTGGGCTCTTCTGAGCCTTGCTGCTACATGGGGATTCAGTTGTCTGAAAAAACGCGTTTATTTCGGGCTGAAAAACACGTTTTGCAGAGTGTACTGTTACTGCCCCATAACTTACATGGGGTTGACCAAACTTGCAGAAACATGTTTATTTCTGCTGAAAAACACGTTTTGACCCTTTCTGCACACTGGGGTTAAGATCTGAGTGTGTGGGCTCTTCTGAGCCTTGCTGCTACATGGGTATTCAGTTGTCTGAAAAAACGCGTTTATTTCGGGCTGAAAAACACGTTTTGAAAAGTGTACTGTTACTGCCCCATAACTTACATGGGGTTGACCAAACTTGCAGAAACATGTTTATTTCTGCTGAAAAACATGTTTTGAACCTTTCTGCACACTGGGGTTAAGATCTGAGTGTGTGGGCTCTTCTGAGCCTTGCTGCTACATGGGGATTCAGTTGTCTGAAAAAACGCGTTTATTTCGGGCTGAAAAACACGTTTTGCAGAGTGTACTGTTACTGCCCCATAACTTACATGGGGTTGACCAAACTTGCAGAAACATGTTTATTTCTACTGAAAAACATGTTTTGACACTTTCAGCACACTGGTGTTAAGATCTGAGTGTGTGGGCTCTTCTGAGCCTTGTTGCTACATGGGGATTCAGTTGTCTGAAAAAACGCGTTTATTTCGGGCTAAAAAACACGTTTTGAAAAGTGTACTGTTACTGCCCCATAACTTACATGGGGTTGACCAAACTTGCAGAAACATGTTTATTTCTGCTGAAAAACATGTTTTGACACTTTCAGCACACTGGGGTTAAGATCTGAGTGTGTGGGCTCTTCTGAGCCTTGCTGCTACATGGGGATTCAGTTGTCTGAAAAAACGCGTTTATTTCGGGCTGAAAAACCCGTTTTGCAGAGTGTACTGTTACTGCCCCATAACTTACATGGGGTTGACCAAACTTGCAGAAACATGTTTATTTCTGCTGAAAAACACGTTTTGACCCTTTCTGCACACTGGGGTTAAGATCTGAGTGTGTGGGCTCTTCTGAGCCTTGCTGCTACATGGGTATTCAGTTGTCTGAAAAAACGCGTTTATTTCGGGCTGAAAAACACGTTTTGAAAAGTGTACTGTTACTGCCCCATAACTTACATGGGGTTGACCAAACTTGCAGAAACATGTTTATTTCTGCTGAAAACCATGTTTTGAACCTTTCTGCACACTGGGGTTAAGATCTGAGTGTGTGGGCTCTTCTGAGCCTTGCTGCTACATGGGGATTCAGTTGTCTGAAAAAACGCGTTTATTTCGGGCTGAAAAACACGTTTTGAAAAGTGTACTGTTACTGCCCCATAACTTACATGGGGTTGACCAAACTTGCAGAAACATGTTTATTTCTGCTGAAAAACATGTTTTGACACTTTCAGCACACTGGGGTTAAGATCTGAGTGTGTGGGCTCTTCTGAGCCTTGCTGCTACATGGGTATTCAGTTGTCTGAAAAAACGCGTTTATTTCGGGCTGAAAAACACGTTTTGAAAAGTGTACTGTTACTGCCCCATAACTTACATGGGGTTGACCAAACTTGCAGAAACATGTTTATTTCTGCTGAAAAACATGTTTTGACACTTTCAGCACACTGGGGTTAAGATCTGAGTGTGTGGGCTCTTCTGATCCTTGCTGCTACATGGGGATTCAGTTGTCTGAAAAAACGCGTTTATTTCGGGCTGAAAAACACGTTTTGCAGAGTGTACTGTTACTGCCCCATAACTTACATGGGGTTGACCAAACTTGCAGAAACATGTTTATTTCTGCTGAAAAACACGTTTTGAACCTTTCTGCACACTGGGGTTAAGATCTGAGTGTGTGGGCTCTTCTGAGCCTTGCTGCTACATGGGTATTCAGTTGTCTGAAAAAACGCGTTTATTTCGGGCTGAAAAACACGTTTTGAAAAGTGTACTGTTACTGCCCCATAACTTACATGGGGTTGACCAAACTTGCAGAAACATGTTTATTTCTGCTGAAAAACATGTTTTGACACTTTCAGCACACTGGGGTTAAGATCTGAGTGTGTGGGCTCTTCTGAGCCTTGTTGCTACATGGGGATTCAGTTGTCTGAAAAAACGCGTTTATTTCGGGCTGAAAAACACGTTTTGAAAAGTGTACTGTTACTGCCCCATAACTTACATGGGGTTGACCAAACTTGCAGAAACATGTTTATTTCTGCTGAAAAACATGTTTTGACACTTTCAGCACACTGGGGTTAAGATCTGAGTGTGTGGGCTCTTCTGAGCCTTGTTGCTACATGGGGATTCAGTTGTCTGAAAAAACGCGTTTATTTCGGGCTGAAAAACACGTTTTGAAAAGGGTACTGTTACTGCCCCATAACTTACATGGGGTTGACCAAACTTGCAGAAACATGTTTATTTCTGCTGAAAAACATGTTTTGACACTTTCAGCACACTGGGGTTAAGATCTGAGTGTGTGGGCTCTTCTGAGCCTTGTTGCTACATGGGGATTCAGTTGTCTGAAAAAACGCGTTTATTTCGGGCTGAAAAACACGTTTTGAAAAGTGTACTGTTACTGCCCCATAACTTACATGGGGTTGACCAAACTTGCAGAAACATGTTTATTTCTGCTGAAAAACATGTTTTGACACTTTCAGCACACTGGGGTTAAGATCTGAGTGTGTGGGCTCTTCTGAGCCTTGCTGCTACATGGGGATTCAGTTGTCTGAAAAAACGCGTTTATTTCGGGCTGAAAAACACGTTTTGCAGAGTGTACTGTTACTGCCCCATAACTTACATGGGGTTGACCAAACTTGCAGAAACATGTTTATTTCTGCTGAAAAACATGTTTTGACACTTTCAGCACACTGGGGTTAAGATCTGAGTGTGTGGGCTCTTCTGAGCCTTGCTGCTACATGGGGATTCAGTTGTCTGAAAAAACGCGTTTATTTCGGGCTGAAAAACACGTTTTGAAAAGTGTACTGTTACTGCCCCATAACTTACATGGGGTTGACCAAACTTGCAGAAACATGTTTATTTCTGCTGAAAAACATGTTTTGACACTTTCAGCACACTGGGGTTAAGATCTGAGTGTGTGGGCTCTTCTGAGCCTTGCTGCTACATGGGGATTCAGTTGTCTGAAAAAACGCGTTTATTTCGGGCTGAAAAACACGTTTTGAAAAGTGTACTGTTACTGCCCCATAACTTACATGGGGTTGACCAAACTTGCAGAAACATGTTTATTTCTGCTGAAAAACATGTTTTGACACTTTCAGCACACTGGGGTTAAGATCTGAGTGTGTGGGCTCTTCTGAGCCTTGCTGCTACATGGGGATTCAGTTGTCTGAAAAAACGCGTTTATTTCGGGCTGAAAAACACGTTTTGCAGAGTTTACTGTTACTGCCCCATAACTTACATGGGGTTGACCAAACTTGCAGAAACATGTTTATTTCTGCTGAAAAACATGTTTTGACACTTTCAGCACACTGGGGTTAAGATCTGAGTGTGTGGGCTCTTCTGAGCCTTGCTGCTACATGGGGATTCAGTTGTCTGAAAAAACGCGTTTATTTCGGGCTGAAAAACACGTTTTGAAAAGTGTACTGTTACTGCCCCATAACTTACATGGGGTTGACCAAACTTGCAGAAACATGTTTATTTCTGCTGAAAAACATGTTTTGACACTTTCAGCACACTGGGGTTAAGATCTGAGTGTGTGGGCTGTTCTGAGCCTTGTTGCTACATGGGGATTCAGTTGTCTGAAAAAACGCGTTTATTTCGGGCTGAAAAACACGTTTTGAAAAGTGTACTGTTACTGCCCCATAACTTACATGGGGTTGACCAAACTTGCAGAAACATGTTTATTTCTGCTGAAAAACATGTTTTGACACTTTCAGCACACTGGGGTTAAGATCTGAGTGTGTGGGCTCTTCTGAGCCTTGCTGCTACATGGGTATTCAGTTGTCTGAAAAAACGCGTTTATTTCGGGCTGAAAAACACGTTTTGAAAAGTGTACTGTTACTGCCCCATAACTTACATGGGGTTGACCAAACTTGCAGAAACATGTTTATTTCTGCTGAAAAACATGTTTTGAACCTTTCTGCACACTGGGGTTAAGATCTGAGTGTGTGGGCTCTTCTGAGCCTTGCTGCTACATGGGGATTCAGTTGTCTGAAAAAACGCGTTTATTTCGGGCTGAAAAACACGTTTTGAAAAGTGTACTGTTACTGCCCCATAACTTACATGGGGTTGACCAAACTTGCAGAAACATGTTATTTCTGCTGAAAAACATGTTTTGACACTTTCAGCACACTGGGGTTAAGATCTGAGTGTGTGGGCTCTTCTGAGCCTTGCTGCTACATGGGGATTCAGTTGTCTGAAAAAACGCGTTTATTTCGGGCTGAAAAACAAGTTTTGCAGAGTGTACTGTTACTGCCCCATAACTTGCATGGGGTTGACCAAACTTGCAGAAACATGTTTATTTCTGCTGAAAAACACGTTTTGACCCTTTCTGCACACTGGGGTTAAGATCTGAGTGTGTGGGCTCTTCTGAGCCTTGCTGCTACATGGGTATTCAGTTGTCTGAAAAAACGCGTTTATTTCGGGCTGAAAAACACGTTTTGAAAAGTGTACTGTTACTGCCCCATAACTTACATGGGGTTGACCAAACTTGCAGAAACATGTTTATTTCTGATGAAAAACATGTTTTGAACCTTTCTGCACACTGGGGTTAAGATCTGAGTGTGTGGGCTCTTCTGAGCCTTGCTGCTACATGGGTATTCAGTTGTCTGAAAAAACGCGTTTATTTCGGGCTGAAAAACACGTTTTGCAGAGTGTACTGTTACTGCCCCATAACTTACATGGGGTTGACCAAACTTGCAGAAACATGTTTATTTCTGCTGAAAAACATGTTTTGACACTTTCAGCACACTGGGGTTAAGATCTGAGTGTGTGGGCTCTTCTGAGCCTTGTTGCTACATGGGGATTCAGTTGTCTGAAAAAACGCGTTTATTTCGGGCTGAAAAACACGTTTTGAAAAGTGTACTGTTACTGCCCCATAACTTACATGGGGTTGACCAAACTTGCAGAAACATGTTTATTTCTGCTGAAAAACATGTTTTGACACTTTCAGCACACTGGGGTTAAGATCTGAGTGTGTGGGCTCTTCTGAGCCTTGCTGCTACATGGGGATTCAGTTGTCTGAAAAAACGCGTTTATTTCGGGCTGAAAAACACGTTTTGCAGAGTGTACTGTTACTGCCCCATAACTTACATGGGGTTGACCAAACTTGCAGAAACATGTTTATTTCTGCTGAAAAACACGTTTTGACCCTTTCTGCACACTGGGGTTAAGATCTGAGTGTGTGGGCTCTTCTGAGCCTTGCTGCTACATGGGTATTCAGTTGTCTGAAAAAACGCGTTTATTTCGGGCTGAAAAACACGTTTTGAAAAGTGTACTGTTACTGCCCCATAACCTACATGGGGTTGACCAAACTTGCAGAAACATGTTTATTTCTGCTGAAAAACACGTTTTGACCCTTTCTGCACACTGGGGTTAAGATCTGAGTGTGTGGGCTCTTCTGAGCCTTGCTGCTACATGGGTATTCAGTTGTCTGAAAAAACGCGTTTATTTCGGGCTGAAAAACACGTTTTGAAAAGTGTACTGTTACTGCCCCATAACTTACATGGGGTTGACCAAACTTGCAGAAACATGTTTATTTCTGATGAAAAACATGTTTTGAACCTTTCTGCACACTGGGGTTAAGATCTGAGTGTGTGGGCTCTTCTGAGCCTTGCTGCTACATGGGGATTCAGTTGTCTGAAAAAACGCGTTTATTTCGGGCTGAAAAACACGTTTTGCAGAGTGTACTGTTACTGCCCCATAACTTACATGGGGTTGACCAAACTTGCAGAAACATGTTTATTTCTGCTGAAAAACACGTTTTGACCCTTTCTGCACACTGGGGTTAAGATCTGAGTGTGTGGGCTCTTCTGAGCCTTGCTGCTACATGGGTATTCAGTTGTCTGAAAAAACGCGTTTATTTCGGGCTGAAAAACACGTTTTGAAAAGTGTACTGTTACTGCCCCATAACTTACATGGGGTTGACCAAACTTGCAGAAACATGTTTATTTCTGCTGAAAAACATGTTTTGAACCTTTCTGCACACTGGGGTTAAGATCTGAGTGTGTGGGCTCTTCTGAGCCTTGCTGCTACATGGGGATTCAGTTGTCTGAAAAAACGCGTTTATTTCGGGCTGAAAAACACGTTTTGCAGAGTGTACTGTTACTGCCCCATAACTTACATGGGGTTGACCAAACTTGCAGAAACATGTTTATTTCTGCTGAAAAACATGTTTTGACACTTTCAGCACACTGGGGTTAAGATCTGAGTGTGTGGGCTCTTCTGAGCCTTGTTGCTACATGGGGATTCAGTTGTCTGAAAAAACGCGTTTATTTCGGGCTGAAAAACACGTTTTGAAAAGTGTACTGTTACTGCCCCATAACTTAGATGGGGTTGACCAAACTTGCAGAAACATGTTTATTTCTGCTGAAAAACATGTTTTGACACTTTCAGCACACTGGGGTTAAGATCTGAGTGTGTGGGCTCTTCTGAGCCTTGCTGCTACATGGGGATTCAGTTGTCTGAAAAAACGCGTTTATTTCGGGCTGAAAAACCCGTTTTGCAGAGTGTACTGTTACTGCCCCATAACTTACATGGGGTTGACCAAACTTGCAGAAACATGTTTATTTCTGCTGAAAAACACGTTTTGACCCTTTCTGCACACTGGGGTTAAGATCTGAGTGTGTTGGCTCTTCTGAGCCTTGCTGCTACATGGGTATTCAGTTGTCTGAAAAAACGCGTTTATTTCGGGCTGAAAAACACGTTTTGAAAAGTGTACTGTTACTGCCCCATAACTTACATGGGGTTGACCAAACTTGCAGAAACATGTTTATTTCTGCTGAAAAACATGTTTTGAACCTTTCTGCACACTGGGGTTAAGATCTGAGTGTGTGGGCTCTTCTGAGCCTTGCTGCTACATGGGGATTCAGTTGTCTGAAAAAACGCGTTTATTTCGGGCTGAAAAACACGTTTTGAAAAGTGTACTGTTACTGCCCCATAACTTACATGGGGTTGACCAAACTTGCAGAAACATGTTTATTTCTGCTGAAAAACATGTTTTGACACTTTCAGCACACTGGGGTTAAGATCTGAGTGTGTGGGCTCTTCTGAGCCTTGCTGCTACATGGGTATTCAGTTGTCTGAAAAAACGCGTTTATTTCGGGCTGAAAAACACGTTTTGAAAAGTGTACTGTTACTGCCCCATAACTTACATGGGGTTGACCAAACTTGCAGAAACATGTTTATTTCTGCTGAAAAACATGTTTTGACACTTTCAGCACACTGGGGTTAAGATCTGAGTGTGTGGGCTCTTCTGAGCCTTGTTGCTACATGGGGATTCAGTTGTCTGAAAAAACGCGTTTATTTCGGGCTGAAAAACACGTTTTGAAAAGTGTACTGTTACTGCCCCATAACTTACATGGGGTTGACCAAACTTGCAGAAACATGTTTATTTCTGCTGAAAAACACGTTTTGACCCTTTCTGCACACTGGGGTTAAGATCTGAGTGTGTGGGCTCTTCTGAGCCTTGCTGCTACATGGGTATTCAGTTGTCTGAAAAAACGCGTTTATTTCGGGCTGAAAAACACGTTTTGAAAAGTGTACTGTTACTGCCCCATAACTTACATGGGGTTGACCAAACTTGCAGAAACATGTTTATTTCTGCTGAAAAACATGTTTTGACACTTTCAGCACACTGGGGTTTAGATCTGAGTGTGTGGGCTCTTCTGAGCCTTGTTGCTACATGGGGATTCAGTTGTCTGAAAAAACGCGTTTATTTCGGGCTGAAAAACACGTTTTGAAAAGTGTACTGTTACTGCCCCATAACTTACATGGGGTTGACCAAACTTGCAGAAACATGTTTATTTCTGCTGAAAAACATGTTTTGACACTTTCAGCACACTGGGGTTAAGATCTGAGTGTGTGGGCTCTTCTGAGCCTTGTTGCTACATGGGGATTCAGTTGTCTGAAAAAACGCGTTTATTTCGGGCTGAAAAACACGTTTTGAAAAGTGTACTGTTACTGCCCCATAACTTACATGGGGTTGACCAAACTTGCAGAAACATGTTTATTTCTGCTGAAAAACATGTTTTGACACTTTCAGCACACTGGGGTTAAGATCTGAGTGTGTGGGCTCTTCTGAGCCTTGTTGCTACATGGGGATTCAGTTGTCTGAAAAAACGCGTTTATTTCGGGCTGAAAAACACGTTTTGAAAAGTGTACTGTTACTGCCCCATAACTTACATGGGGTTGACCAAACTTGCAGAAACATGTTTATTTCTGCTGAAAAACATGTTTTGACACTTTCAGCACACTGGGGTTAAGATCTGAGTGTGTGGGCTCTTCTGAGCCTTGCTGCTACATGGGGATTCAGTTGTCTGAAAAAACGCGTTTATTTCGGGCTGAAAAACACGTTTTGAAAAGTGTACTGTTACTGCCCCATAACTTACATGGGGTTGACCAAACTTGCAGAAACATGTTTATTTCTGCTGAAAAACATGTTTTGACACTTTCAGCACACTGGGGTTAAGATCTGAGTGTGTGGGCTCTTCTGAGCCTTGCTGCTACATGGGTATTCAGTTGTCTGAAAAAACGCGTTTATTTCGGGCTGAAAAACACGTTTTGAAAAGTGTACTGTTACTGCCCCATAACTTACATGGGGTTGACCAAACTTGCAGAAACATGTTTATTTCTGCTGAAAAACATGTTTTGACACTTTCAGCACACTGGGGTTAAGATCTGAGTGTGTGGGCTCTTCTGATCCTTGCTGCTACATGGGGATTCAGTTGTCTGAAAAAACGCGTTTATTTCGGGCTGAAAAACACGTTTTGCAGAGTGTACTGTTACTGCCCCATAACTTACATGGGGTTGACCAAACTTGCAGAAACATGTTTATTTCTGCTGAAAAACACGTTTTGACCCTTTCTGCACACTGGGGTTAAGATCTGAGTGTGTGGGCTCTTCTGAGCCTTGCTGCTACATGGGTATTCAGTTGTCTGAAAAAACGCGTTTATTTCGGGCTGAAAAACACGTTTTGAAAAGTGTACTGTTACTGCCCCATAACTTACATGGGGTTGACCAAACTTGCAGAAACATGTTTATTTCTGCTGAAAAACATGTTTTGACACTTTCAGCACACTGGGGTTAAGATCTGAGTGTGTGGGCTCTTCTGAGCCTTGCTGCTACATGGGTATTCAGTTGTCTGAAAAAACGCGTTTATTTCGGGCTGAAAAACACGTTTTGAAAAGTGTACTGTTACTGCCCCATAACTTACATGGGGTTGACCAAACTTGCAGAAACATGTTTATTTCTGCTGAAAAACATGTTTTGACACTTTCAGCACACTGGGGTTAAGATCTGAGTGTGTGGGCTCTTCTGAGCCTTGTTGCTACATGGGGATTCAGTTGTCTGAAAAAACGCGTTTATTTCGGGCTGAAAAACACGTTTTGAAAAGTGTACTGTTACTGCCCCATAACTTACATGGGGTTGACCAAACTTGCAGAAACATGTTTATTTCTGCTGAAAAACATGTTTTGACACTTTCAGCACACTGGGGTTAAGATCTGAGTGTGTGGGCTCTTCTGAGCCTTGTTGCTACATGGGGATTCAGTTGTCTGAAAAAACGCGTTTATTTTGGGCTGAAAAACACGTTTTGAAAAGTGTACTGTTACTGCCCCATAACTTACATGGGGTTGACCAAACTTGCAGAAACATGTTTATTTCTGCTGAAAAACATGTTTTGACACTTTCAGCACACTGGGGTTAAGATCTGAGTGTGTGGGCTCTTCTGAGCCTTGCTGCTACATGGGGATTCAGTTGTCTGAAAAAACGCGTTTATTTCGGGCTGAAAAACACGTTTTGCAGAGTGTACTGTTACTGCCCCATAACTTACATGGGGTTGACCAAACTTGCAGAAACATGTTTATTTCTGCTGAAAAACATGTTTTGACACTTTCAGCACACTGGGGTTAAGATCTGAGTGTGTGGGCTCTTCTGAGCCTTGCTGCTACATGGGGATTCAGTTGTCTGAAAAAACGCGTTTATTTCGGGCTGAAAAACACGTTTTGAAAAGTGTACTGTTACTGCCCCATAACTTACATGGGGTTGACCAAACTTGCAGAAACATGTTTATTTCTGCTGAAAAACATGTTTTGACACTTTCAGCACACTGGGGTTAAGATCTGAGTGTGTGGGCTCTTCTGAGCCTTGCTGCTACATGGGTATTCAGTTGTCTGAAAAAACGCGTTTATTTCGGGCTGAAAAACACGTTTTGAAAAGTGTACTGTTACTGCCCCATAACTTAGATGGGGTTGACCAAACTTGCAGAAACATGTTTATTTCTGCTGAAAAACATGTTTTGACACTTTCAGCACACTGGGGTTAAGATCTGAGTGTGTGGGCTCTTCTGAGCCTTGCTGCTACATGGGGATTCAGTTGTCTGAAAAAACGCGTTTATTTCGGGCTGAAAAACACGTTTTGCAGAGTGTACTGTTACTGCCCCATAACTTACATGGGGTTGACCAAACTTGCAGAAACATGTTTATTTCTGCTGAAAAACATGTTTTGACACTTTCAGCACACTGGGGTTAAGATCTGAGTGTGTGGGCTCTTCTGAGCCTTGTTGCTACATGGGGATTCAGTTGTCTGAAAAAACGCGTTTATTTCGGGCTGAAAAACACGTTTTGAAAAGTGTACTGTTACTGCCCCATAACTTACATGGGGTTGACCAAACTTGCAGAAACATGTTTATTTCTGCTGAAAAACACGTTTTGACCCTTTCTGCACACTGGGGTTAAGATCTGAGTGTGTGGGCTCTTCTGAGCCTTGCTGCTACATGGGTATTCAGTTGTCTGAAAAAACGCGTTTATTTCGGGCTGAAAAACACGTTTTGAAAAGTGTACTGTTACTGCCCCATAACTTACATGGGGTTGACCAAACTTGCAGAAACATGTTTATTTCTGCTGAAAAACATGTTTTGACACTTTCAGCACACTGGGGTTAAGATCTGAGTGTGTGGGCTCTTCTGAGCCTTGTTGCTACATGGGGATTCAGTTGTCTGAAAAAACGCGTTTATTTCGGGCTGAAAAACACGTTTTGAAAAGTGTACTGTTACTGCCCCATAACTTACATGGGGTTGACCAAACTTGCAGAAACATGTTTATTTCTGCTGAAAAACATGTTTTGACACTTTCAGCACACTGGGGTTAAGATCTGAGTGTGTGGGCTCTTCTGAGCCTTGTTGCTACATGGGGATTCAGTTGTCTGAAAAAACGCGTTTATTTCGGGCTGAAAAACACGTTTTGAAAAGTGTACTGTTACTGCCCCATAACTTACATGGGGTTGACCAAACTTGCAGAAACATGTTTATTTCTGCTGAAAAACATGTTTTGACACTTTCAGCACACTGGGGTTAAGATCTGAGTGTGTGGGCTCTTCTGAGCCTTGTTGCTACATGGGGATTCAGTTGTCTGAAAAAACGCGTTTATTTCGGGCTGAAAAACACGTTTTGAAAAGTGTACTGTTACTGCCCCATAACTTACATGGGGTTGACCAAACTTGCAGAAACATGTTTATTTCTGCTGAAAAACATGTTTTGACACTTTCAGCACACTGGGGTTAAGATCTGAGTGTGTGGGCTCTTCTGAGCCTTGCTGCTACATGGGGATTCAGTTGTCTGAAAAAACGCGTTTATTTCGGGCTGAAAAACACGTTTTGCAGAGTGTACTGTTACTGCCCCATAACTTACATGGGGTTGACCAAACTTGCAGAAACATGTTTATTTCTGCTGAAAAACATGTTTTGACACTTTCAGCACACTGGGGTTAAGATCTGAGTGTGTGGGCTCTTCTGAGCCTTGCTGCTACATGGGGATTCAGTTGTCTGAAAAAACGCGTTTATTTCGGGCTGAAAAACACGTTTTGAAAAGTGTACTGTTACTGCCCCATAACTTACATGGGGTTGACCAAACTTGCAGAAACATGTTTATTTCTGCTGAAAAACATGTTTTGACACTTTCAGCACACTGGGGTTAAGATCTGAGTGTGTGGGCTCTTCTGAGCCTTGCTGCTACATGGGGATTCAGTTGTCTGAAAAAACGCGTTTATTTCGGGCTGAAAAACACGTTTTGCAGAGTGTACTGTTACTGCCCCATAACTTACATGGGGTTGACCAAACTTGCAGAAACATGTTTATTTCTGCTGAAAAACATGTTTTGACACTTTCAGCACACTGGGGTTAAGATCTGAGTGTGTGGGCTCTTCTGAGCCTTGTTGCTACATGGGGATTCAGTTGTCTGAAAAAACGCGTTTATTTCGGGCTGAAAAACACGTTTTGAAAAGTGTACTGTTACTGCCCCATAACTTACATGGGGTTGACCAAACTTGCAGAAACATGTTTATTTCTGCTGAAAAACATGTTTTGAACCTTTCTGCACACTGGGGTTAAGATCTGAGTGTGTGGGCTCTTCTGAGCCTTGCTGCTACATGGGGATTCAGTTGTCTGAAAAAACGCGTTTATTTCGGGCTGAAAAACACGTTTTGAAAAGTGTACTGTTACTGCCCCATAACTTACATGGGGTTGACCAAACTTGCAGAAACATGTTTATTTCTGCTGAAAAACATGTTTTGACACTTTCAGCACACTGGGGTTAAGATCTGAGTGTGTGGGCTCTTCTGAGCCTTGCTGCTACATGGGGATTCAGTTGTCTGAAAAAACGCGTTTATTTCGGGCTGAAAAACACGTTTTGCAGAGTGTACTGTTACTGCCCCGTAACTTGCATGGGGTTGACCAAACTTGCAGAAACATGTTTATTTCTGCTGAAAAACACGTTTTGACCCTTTCTGCACACTGGGGTTAAGATCTGAGTGTGTGGGCTCTTCTGAGCCTTGCTGCTACATGGGTATTCAGTTGTCTGAAAAAACGCGTTTATTTCGGGCTGAAAAACACGTTTTGAAAAGTGTACTGTTACTGCCCCATAACTTACATGGGGTTGACCAAACTTGCAGAAACATGTTTATTTCTGATGAAAAACATGTTTTGAACCTTTCTGCACACTGGGGTTAAGATCTGAGTGTGTGGGCTCTTCTGAGCCTTGCTGCTACATGGGTATTCAGTTGTCTGAAAAAACGCGTTTATTTCGGGCTGAAAAACACGTTTTGCAGAGTGTACTGTTACTGCCCCATAACTTACATGGGGTTGACCAAACTTGCAGAAACATGTTTATTTCTGCTGAAAAACATGTTTTGACACTTTCAGCACACTGGGGTTAAGATCTGAGTGTGTGGGCTCTTCTGAGCCTTGTTGCTACATGGGGATTCAGTTGTCTGAAAAAACGCGTTTATTTCGGGCTGAAAAACACGTTTTGAAAAGTGTACTGTTACTGCCCCATAACTTACATGGGGTTGACCAAACTTGCAGAAACATGTTTATTTCTGCTGAAAAACATGTTTTGACACTTTCAGCACACTGGGGTTAAGATCTGAGTGTGTGGGCTCTTCTGAGCCTTGCTGCTACATGGGGATTCAGTTGTCTGAAAAAACGCGTTTATTTCGGGCTGAAAAACACGTTTTGCAGAGTGTACTGTTACTGCCCCATAACTTACATGGGGTTGACCAAACTTGCAGAAACATGTTTATTTCTGCTGAAAAACACGTTTTGACCCTTTCTGCACACTGGGGTTAAGATCTGAGTGTGTGGGCTCTTCTGAGCCTTGCTGCTACATGGGTATTCAGTTGTCTGAAAAAACGCGTTTATTTCGGGCTGAAAAACACGTTTTGAAAAGTGTACTGTTACTGCCCCATAACTTACATGGGGTTGACCAAACTTGCAGAAACATGTTTATTTCTGCTGAAAAACATGTTTTGAACCTTTCTGAACACTGGGGTTAAGATCTGAGTGTGTGGGCTCTTCTGAGCCTTGCTGCTACATGGGGATTCAGTTGTCTGAAAAAACGCGTTTATTTCGGGCTGAAAAACACGTTTTGCAGAGTGTACTGTTACTGCCCCATAACTTACATGGGGTTGACCAAACTTGCAGAAACATGTTTATTTCTGCTGAAAAACATGTTTTGACACTTTCAGCACACTGGGGTTAAGATCTGAGTGTGTGGGCTCTTCTGAGCCTTGTTGCTACATGGGGATTCAGTTGTCTGAAAAAACGCGTTTATTTCGGGCTGAAAAACACGTTTTGAAAAGTGTACTGTTACTGCCCCATAACTTACATGGGGTTGACCAAACTTGCAGAAACATGTTTATTTCTGCTGAAAAACATGTTTTGACACTTTCAGCACACTGGGGTTAAGATCTGAGTGTGTGGGCTCTTCTGAGCCTTGCTGCTACATGGGGATTCAGTTGTCTGAAAAAACGCGTTTATTTCGGGCTGAAAAACACGTTTTGAAAAGTGTACTGTTACTGCCCCATAACTTACATGGGGTTGACCAAACTTGCAGAAACATGTTTATTTCTGCTGAAAAACATGTTTTGACACTTTCAGCACACTGGGGTTAAAATCTGAGTGTGTGGGCTCTTCTGAGCCTTGCTGCTACATGGGGATTCAGTTGTCTGAAAAAACGCGTTTATTTCGGGCTGAAAAACACGTTTTGAAAAGTGTACTGTTACTGCCCCATAACTTACATGGGGTTGACCAAACTTGCAGAAACATGTTTATTTCTGCTGAAAAACATGTTTTGACACTTTCAGCACACTGGGGTTAAGATCTGAGTGTGTGGGCTCTTCTGAGCCTTGCTGCTACATGGGTATTCAGTTGTCTGAAAAAACGCGTTTATTTCGGGCTGAAAAACACGTTTTGAAAAGTGTACTGTTACTGCCCCATAACTTACATGGGGTTGACCAAACTTGCAGAAACATGTTTATTTCTGCTGAAAAACATGTTTTGACACTTTCAGCACACTGGGGTTAAGATCTGAGTGTGTGGGCTCTTCTGATCCTTGCTGCTACATGGGGATTCAGTTGTCTGAAAAAACGCGTTTATTTCGGGCTGAAAAACACGTTTTGCAGAGTGTACTGTTACTGCCCCATAACTTACATGGGGTTGACCAAACTTGCAGAAACATGTTTATTTCTGCTGAAAAACACGTTTTGACCCTTTCTGCACACTGGGGTTAAGATCTGAGTGTGTGGGCTCTTCTGAGCCTTGCTGCTACATGGGTATTCAGTTGTCTGAAAAAACGCGTTTATTTCGGGCTGAAAAACACGTTTTGAAAAGTGTACTGTTACTGCCCCATAACTTACATGGGGTTGACCAAACTTGCAGAAACATGTTTATTTCTGCTGAAAAACATGTTTTGACACTTTCAGCACACTGGGGTTAAGATCTGAGTGTGTGGGCTCTTCTGAGCCTTGCTGCTACATGGGTATTCAGTTGTCTGAAAAAACGCGTTTATTTCGGGCTGAAAAACACGTTTTGAAAAGTGTACTGTTACTGCCCCATAACTTACATGGGGTTGACCAAACTTGCAGAAACATGTTTATTTCTGCTGAAAAACACGTTTTGACCCTTTCTGCACACTGGGGTTAAGATCTGAGTGTGTGGGCTCTTCTGAGCCTTGCTGCTACATGGGGTATTCAGTTGTCTGAAAAAACGCGTTTATTTCGGGCTGAAAAACACGTTTTGCAGAGTGTACTGTTACTGCCCCATAACTTACATGGGGTTGACCAAACTTGCAGAAACATGTTTATTTCTGCTGAAAAACATGTTTTGACACTTTCAGCACACTGGGGTTAAGATCTGAGTGTGTGGGCTCTTCTGAGCCTTGTTGCTACATGGGGATTCAGTTGTCTGAAAAAACGCGTTTATTTCGGGCTGAAAAACACGTTTTGAAAAGTGTACTGTTACTGCCCCATGACTTACATGGGGTTGACCAAACTTGCAGAAACATGTTTATTTCTGCTGAAAAACATGTTTTGACACTTTCAGCACACTGGGGTTAAGATCTGAATGTGTGGGCTCTTCTGAGCCTTGCTGCTACATGGGGATTCAGTTGTCTGAAAAAACGCGTTTATTTCGGGCTGAAAAACACGTTTTGCAGAGTGTACTGTTACTGCCCCATAACTTACATGGGGTTGACCAAACTTGCAGAAACATGTTTATTTCTGCTGAAAAACACGTTTTGACCCTTTCTGCACACTGGGGTTAAGATCTGAGTGTGTGGGCTCTTCTGAGCCTTGCTGCTACATGGGTATTCAGTTGTCTGAAAAAACGCGTTTATTTCGGGCTGAAAAACACGTTTTGAAAAGTGTACTGTTACTGCCCCATAACTTACATGGGGTTGACCAAACTTGTAGAAACATGTTTATTTCTGCTGAAAAACATGTTTTGAACCTTTCTGCACACTGGGGTTAAGATCTGAGTGTGTGGGCTCTTCTGAGCCTTGTTGCTACATGGGGATTCAGTTGTCTGAAAAAACGCGTTTATTTTGGGCTGAAAAACACGTTTTGAAAAGTGTACTGTTACTGCCCCATAACTTACATGGGGTTGACCAAACTTGCAGAAACATGTTTATTTCTGCTGAAAAACATGTTTTGACACTTTCAGCACACTGGGGTTAAGATCTGAGTGTGTGGGCTCTTCTGAGCCTTGCTGCTACATGGGGATTCAGTTGTCTGAAAAAACGCGTTTATTTCGGGCTGAAAAACACGTTTTGCAGAGTGTACTGTTACTGCCCCATAACTTACATGGGGTTGACCAAACTTGCAGAAACATGTTTATTTCTGCTGAAAAACATGTTTTGACACTTTCAGCACACTGGGGTTAAGATCTGAGTGTGTGGGCTCTTCTGAGCCTTGCTGCTACATGGGGATTCAGTTGTCTGAAAAAACGCGTTTATTTCGGGCTGAAAAACACGTTTTGAAAAGTGTACTGTTACTGCCCCATAACTTACATGGGGTTGACCAAACTTGCAGAAACATGTTTATTTCTGCTGAAAAACATGTTTTGACACTTTCAGCACACTGGGGTTAAGATCTGAGTGTGTGGGCTCTTCTGAGCCTTGCTGCTACATGGGTATTCAGTTGTCTGAAAAAACGCGTTTATTTCGGGCTGAAAAACACGTTTTGAAAAGTGTACTGTTACTGCCCCATAACTTACATGGGGTTGACCAAACTTGCAGAAACATGTTTATTTCTGCTGAAAAACATGTTTTGACACTTTCAGCACACTGGGGTTAAGATCTGAGTGTGTGGGCTCTTCTGAGCCTTGCTGCTACATGGGGATTCAGTTGTCTGAAAAAACGCGTTTATTTCGGGCTGAAAAACACGTTTTGCAGAGTGTACTGTTACTGCCCCATAACTTACATGGGGTTGACCAAACTTGCAGAAACATGTTTATTTCTGCTGAAAAACATGTTTTGACACTTTCAGCACACTGGGGTTAAGATCTGAGTGTGTGGGCTCTTCTGAGCCTTGTTGCTACATGGGGATTCAGTTGTCTGAAAAAACGCGTTTATTTCGGGCTGAAAAACACGTTTTGAAAAGTGTACTGTTACTGCCCCATAACTTACATGGGGTTGACCAAACTTGCAGAAACATGTTTATTTCTGCTGAAAAACATGTTTTGACACTTTCAGCACACTGGGGTTAAGATCTGAGTGTGTGGGCTCTTCTGAGCCTTGCTGCTACATGGGTATTCAGTTGTCTGAAAAAACGCGTTTATTTCGGGCTGAAAAACACGTTTTGAAAAGTGTACTGTTACTGCCCCATAACTTACATGGGGTTGACCAAACTTGCAGAAACATGTTTATTTCTGCTGAAAAACATGTTTTGACACTTTCAGCACACTGGGGTTAAGATCTGAGTGTGTGGGCTCTTCTGAGCCTTGCTGCTACATGGGGATTCAGTTGTCTGAAAAAACGCGTTTATTTCGGGCTGAAAAACACGTTTTGCAGAGTGTACTGTTACTGCCCCATAACTTACATGGGGTTGACCAAACTTGCAGAAACATGTTTATTTCTGCTGAAAAACATGTTTTGACACTTTCAGCACACTGGGGTTAAGATCTGAGTGTGTGGGCTCTTCTGAGCCTTGTTGCTACATGGGGATTCAGTTGTCTGAAAAAACGCGTTTATTTCGGGCTGAAAAACACGTTTTGAAAAGTGTACTGTTACTGCCCCATAACTTACATGGGGTTGACCAAACTTGCAGAAACATGTTTATTTCTGCTGAAAAACATGTTTTGACACTTTCAGCACACTGGGGTTAAGATCTGAATGTGTGGGCTCTTCTGAGCCTTGCTGCTACATGGGGATTCAGTTGTCTGAAAAAACGCGTTTATTTCGGGCTGAAAAACACGTTTTGCAGAGTGTACTGTTACTGCCCCATAACTTACATGGGGTTGACCAAACTTGCAGAAACATGTTTATTTCTGCTGAAAAACACGTTTTGACCCTTTCTGCACACTGGGGTTAAGATCTGAGTGTGTGGGCTCTTCTGAGCCTTGCTGCTACATGGGTATTCAGTTGTCTGAAAAAACGCGTTTATTTCGGGCTGAAAAACACGTTTTGAAAAGTGTACTGTTACTGCCCCATAACTTACATGGGGTTGACCAAACTTGTAGAAACATGTTTATTTCTGCTGAAAAACATGTTTTGAACCTTTCTGCACACTGGGGTTAAGATCTGAGTGTGTGGGCTCTTCTGAGCCTTGTTGCTACATGGGGATTCAGTTGTCTGAAAAAACGCGTTTATTTTGGGCTGAAAAACACGTTTTGAAAAGTGTACTGTTACTGCCCCATAACTTACATGGGGTTGACCAAACTTGCAGAAACATGTTTATTTCTGCTGAAAAACATGTTTTGACACTTTCAGCACACTGGGGTTAAGATCTGAGTGTGTGGGCTCTTCTGAGCCTTGCTGCTACATGGGGATTCAGTTGTCTGAAAAAACGCGTTTATTTCGGGCTGAAAAACACGTTTTGCAGAGTGTACTGTTACTGCCCCATAACTTACATGGGGTTGACCAAACTTGCAGAAACATGTTTATTTCTGCTGAAAAACATGTTTTGACACTTTCAGCACACTGGGGTTAAGATCTGAGTGTGTGGGCTCTTCTGAGCCTTGCTGCTACATGGGGATTCAGTTGTCTGAAAAAACGCGTTTATTTCGGGCTGAAAAACACGTTTTGAAAAGTGTACTGTTACTGCCCCATAACTTACATGGGGTTGACCAAACTTGCAGAAACATGTTTATTTCTGCTGAAAAACATGTTTTGACACTTTCAGCACACTGGGGTTAAGATCTGAGTGTGTGGGCTCTTCTGAGCCTTGCTGCTACATGGGTATTCAGTTGTCTGAAAAAACGCGTTTATTTCGGGCTGAAAAACACGTTTTGAAAAGTGTACTGTTATTGCCCCATAACTTACATGGGGTTGACCAAACTTGCAGAAACATGTTTATTTCTGCTGAAAAACATGTTTTGACACTTTCAGCACACTGGGGTTAAGATCTGAGTGTGTGGGCTCTTCTGAGCCTTGCTGCTACATGGGGATTCAGTTGTCTGAAAAAACGCGTTTATTTCGGGCTGAAAAACACGTTTTGCAGAGTGTACTGTTACTGCCCCATAACTTACATGGGGTTGACCAAACTTGCAGAAACATGTTTATTTCTGCTGAAAAACATGTTTTGACACTTTCAGCACACTGGGGTTAAGATCTGAGTGTGTGGGCTCTTCTGAGCCTTGTTGCTACATGGGGATTCAGTTGTCTGAAAAAACGCGTTTATTTCGGGCTGAAAAACACGTTTTGAAAAGTGTACTGTTACTGCCCCATAACTTACATGGGGTTGACCAAACTTGCAGAAACATGTTTATTTCTGCTGAAAAACATGTTTTGACACTTTCAGCACACTGGGGTTAAGATCTGAGTGTGTGGGCTCTTCTGAGCCTTGCTGCTACATGGGGATTCAGTTGTCTGAAAAAACGCGTTTATTTCGGGCTGAAAAACACGTTTTGCAGAGTGTACTGTTACTGCCCCATAACTTACATGGGGTTGACCAAACTTGCAGAAACATGTTTATTTCTGCTGAAAAACATGTTTTGACACTTTCAGCACACTGGGGTTAAGATCTGAGTGTGTGGGCTCTTCTGAGCCTTGCTGCTACATGGGGATTCAGTTGTCTGAAAAAACGCGTTTATTTCGGGCTGAAAAACACGTTTTGAAAAGTGTACTGTTACTGCCCCATAACTTACATGGGGTTGACCAAACTTGCAGAAACATGTTTATTTCTGCTGAAAAACATGTTTTGACACTTTCAGCACACTGGGGTTAAGATCTGAGTGTGTGGGCTCTTCTGAGCCTTGTTGCTACATGGGGATTCAGTTGTCTGAAAAAACGCGTTTATTTCGGGCTGAAAAACACGTTTTGAAAAGTGTACTGTTACTGCCCCATAACTTACATGGGGTTGACCAAACTTGCAGAAACATGTTTATTTCTGCTGAAAAACATGTTTTGACACTTTCAGCACACTGGGGTTAAGATCTGAGTGTGTGGGCTCTTCTGAGCCTTGCTGCTACATGGGGATTCAGTTGTCTGAAAAAACGCGTTTATTTCGGGCTGAAAAACACGTTTTGCAGAGTGTACTGTTACTGCCCCATAACTTACATGGGGTTGACCAAACTTGCAGAAACATGTTTATTTCTGCTGAAAAACATGTTTTGACACTTTCAGCACACTGGGGTTAAGATCTGAGTGTGTGGGCTCTTCTGAGCCTTGTTGCTACATGGGGATTCAGTTGTCTGAAAAAACGCGTTTATTTCGGGCTGAAAAACACGTTTTGAAAAGTGTACTGTTACTGCCCCATAACTTACATGGGGTTGACCAAACTTGCAGAAACATGTTTATTTCTGCTGAAAAACATGTTTTGACACTTTCAGCACACTGGGGTTAAGATCTGAATGTGTGGGCTCTTCTGAGCCTTGCTGCTACATGGGGATTCAGTTGTCTGAAAAAACGCGTTTATTTCGGGCTGAAAAACACGTTTTGCAGAGTGTACTGTTACTGCCCCATAACTTACATGGGGTTGACCAAACTTGCAGAAACATGTTTATTTCTGCTGAAAAACATGTTTTGACACTTTCAGCACACTGGGGTTAAGATCTGAGTGTGTGGGCTCTTCTGAGCCTTGCTGCTACATGGGGATTCAGTTGTCTGAAAAAACGCGTTTATTTCGGGCTGAAAAACACGTTTTGCAGAGTGTACTGTTACTGCCCCATAACTTACATGGGGTTGACCAAACTTGCAGAAACATGTTTATTTCTGCTGAAAAACATGTTTTGACACTTTCAGCACACTGGGGTTAAGATCTGAGTGTGTGGGCTCTTCTGAGCCTTGTTGCTACATGGGGATTCAGTTGTCTGAAAAAACGCGTTTATTTCGGGCTGAAAAACACGTTTTGAAAAGTGTACTGTTACTGCCCCATAACTTACATGGGGTTGACCAAACTTGCAGAAACATGTTTATTTCTGCTGAAAAACATGTTTTGACACTTTCAGCACACTGGGGTTAAGATCTGAGTGTGTGGGCTCTTCTGAGCCTTGCTGCTACATGGGGATTCAGTTGTCTGAAAAAACGCGTTTATTTCGGGCTGAAAAACACGTTTTGCAGAGTGTACTGTTACTGCCCCATAACTTACATGGGCTTGACCAAACTTGCAGAAACATGTTTATTTCTGCTGAAAAACACGTTTTGACCCTTTCTGCACACTGGGGTTAAGATCTGAGTGTGTGGGCTCTTCTGAGCCTTGCTGCTACATGGGTATTCAGTTGTCTGAAAAAACGCGTTTATTTCGGGCTGAAAAACACGTTTTGAAAAGTGTACTGTTACTGCCCCATAACTTACATGGGGTTGACCAAACTTGTAGAAACATGTTTATTTCTGCTGAAAAACATGTTTTGAACCTTTCTGCACACTGGGGTTAAGATCTGAGTGTGTGGGCTCTTCTGAGCCTTGCTGCTACATGGGGATTCAGTTGTCTGAAAAAACGCGTTTATTTCGGGCTGAAAAACACGTTTTGAAAAGTGTACTGTTACTGCCCCATAACTTACATGGGGTTGACCAAACTTGCAGAAACATGTTTATTTCTGCTGAAAAACATGTTTTGAAACTTTCAGCACACTGGGGTTAAGATCTGAGTGTGTGGGCTCTTCTGAGCCCTGCTGCTACATGGGGATTCAGTTGTCTGAAAAAACGCGTTTATTTCGGGCTGAAAAACACGTTTTGAAAAGTGTACTGTTACTGCCCCATAACTTACATGGGGTTGACCAAACTTGCAGAAACATGTTTATTTCTGCTGAAAAACATGTTTTGACACTTTCAGCACACTGGGGTTAAGATCTGAGTGTGTGGGCTCTTCTGAGCCTTGCTGCTACATGGGGATTCAGTTGTCTGAAAAAACGCGTTTATTTCGGGCTGAAAAACACGTTTTGCAGAGTGTACTGTTACTGCCCCATAACTTACATGGGGTTGACCAAACTTGCAGAAACATGTTTATTTCTGCTGAAAAACATGTTTTGACACTTTCAGCACACTGGGGTTAAGATCTGAGTGTGTGGGCTCTTCTGAGCCTTGCTGCTACATGGGGATTCAGTTGTCTGAAAAAACGCGTTTATTTCGGGCTGAAAAACACGTTTTGAAAAGTGTACTGTTACTGCCCCATAACTTACATGGGGTTGACCAAACTTGCAGAAACATGTTTATTTCTGCTGAAAAACATGTTTTGACACTTTCAGCACACTGGGGTTAAGATCTGAGTGTGTGGGCTCTTCTGAGCCTTGCTGCTACATGGGGATTCAGTTGTCTGAAAAAACGCGTTTATTTCGGGCTGAAAAACACGTTTTGAAAAGTGTACTGTTACTGCCCCATAACTTACATGGGGTTGACCAAACTTGCAGAAACATGTTTATTTCTGCTGAAAAACATGTTTTGACACTTTCAGCACACTGGGGTTAAGATCTGAGTGTGTGGGCTCTTCTGAGCCTTGTTGCTACATGGGGATTCAGTTGTCTGAAAAAACGCGTTTATTTCGGGCTGAAAAACACGTTTTGAAAAGTGTACTGTTACTGCCCCATAACTTACATGGGGTTGACCAAACTTGCAGAAACATGTTTATTTCTGCTGAAAAACATGTTTTGACACTTTCAGCACACTGGGGTTAAGATCTGAGTGTGTGGGCTCTTCTGAGCCTTGCTGCTACATGGGGATTCAGTTGTCTGAAAAAACGCGTTTATTTCGGCTGAAAAACACGTTTTGCAGAGTGTACTGTTACTGCCCCATAACTTACATGGGGTTGACCAAACTTGCAGAAACATGTTTATTTCTGCTGAAAAACATGTTTTGACACTTTCAGCACACTGGGGTTAAGATCTGAGTGTGTGGGCTCTTCTGAGCCTTGTTGCTACATGGGGATTCAGTTGTCTGAAAAAACGCGTTTATTTCGGGCTGAAAAACACGTTTTGAAAAGTGTACTGTTACTGCCCCATAACTTACATGGGGTTGACCAAACTTGCAGAAACATGTTTATTTCTGCTGAAAAACATGTTTTGACACTTTCAGCACACTGGGGTTAAGATCTGAATGTGTGGGCTCTTCTGAGCCTTGCTGCTACATGGGGATTCAGTTGTCTGAAAAAACGCGTTTATTTCGGGCTGAAAAACACGTTTTGCAGAGTGTACTGTTACTGCCCCATAACTTACATGGGGTTGACCAAACTTGCAGAAACATGTTTATTTCTGCTGAAAAACACGTTTTGACCCTTTCTGCACACTGGGTTAAGATCTGAGTGTGTGGGCTCTTCTGAGCCTTGCTGCTACATGGGTATTCAGTTGTCTGAAAAAACGCGTTTATTTCGGGCTGAAAAACACGTTTTGAAAAGTGTACTGTTACTGCCCCATAACTTACATGGGGTTGACCAAACTTGTAGAAACATGTTTATTTCTGCTGAAAACATGTTTTGAACCTTTCTGCACACTGGGGTTAAGATCTGAGTGTGTGGGCTCTTCTGAGCCTTGCTGCTACATGGGGATTCAGTTGTCTGAAAAAACGCGTTTATTTCGGGCTGAAAAACACGTTTTGAAAGTGTACTGTTACTGCCCCATAACTTACATGGGGTTGACCAAACTTGCAGAAACATGTTTATTTCTGCTGAAAAACATGTTTTGACACTTTCAGCACACTGGGGTTAAGATCTGAGTGTGTGGGCTCTTCTGAGCCCTGCTGCTACATGGGGATTCAGTTGTCTGAAAAAACGCGTTTATTTCGGGCTGAAAAACACGTTTTGAAAAGTGTACTGTTACTGCCCCATAACTTACATGGGGTTGACCAAACTTGCAGAAACATGTTTATTTCTGCTGAAAAACATGTTTTGACACTTTCAGCACACTGGGGTTAAGATCTGAGTGTGTGGGCTCTTCTGAGCCTTGCTGCTACATGGGGATTCAGTTGTCTGAAAAAACGCGTTTATTTCGGGCTGAAAAACACGTTTTGCAGAGTGTACTGTTACTGCCCCATAACTTACATGGGGTTGACCAAACTTGCAGAAACATGTTTATTTCTGCTGAAAAACATGTTTTGACACTTTCAGCACACTGGGGTTAAGATCTGAGTGTGTGGGCTCTTCTGAGCCTTGCTGCTACATGGGGATTCAGTTGTCTGAAAAAACGCGTTTATTTCGGGCTGAAAAACACGTTTTGCAGAGTGTACTGTTACTGCCCCATAACTTGCATGGGGTTGACCAAACTTGCAGAAACATGTTTATTTCTGCTGAAAAACATGTTTTGACCCTTTCTGCACACTGGGGTTAAGATCTGAGTGTGTGGGCTCTTCTGAGCCTTGCTGCTACATGGGTATTCAGTTGTCTGAAAAAACGCGTTTATTTCGGGCTGAAAAACACGTTTTGAAAAGTGTACTGTTACTGCCCCATAACTTACATGGGGTTGACCAAACTTGCAGAAACATGTTTATTTCTGATGAAAAACATGTTTTGAACCTTTCTGCACACTGGGGTTAAGATCTGAGTGTGTGGGCTCTTCTGAGCCTTGCTGCTACATGGGTATTCAGTTGTCTGAAAAAAACGCGTTTATTTCGGGCTGAAAAACACGTTTTGCAGAGTGTACTGTTACTGCCCCATAACTTACATGGGGTTGACCAAACTTGCAGAAACATGTTTATTTCTGCTGAAAAACATGTTTTGACACTTTCAGCACACTGGGGTTAAGATCTGAGTGTGTGGGCTCTTCTGAGCCTTGTTGCTACATGGGGATTCAGTTGTCTGAAAAAACGCGTTTATTTCGGGCTGAAAAACACGTTTTGCAGAGTGTACTGTTACTGCCCCATAACTTACATGGGGTTGACCAAACTTGCAGAAACATGTTTATTTCTGCTGAAAAACATGTTTTGACACTTTCAGCACACTGGGGTTAAGATCTGAGTGTGTGGGCTCTTCTGAGCCTTGTTGCTACATGGGGATTCAGTTGTCTGAAAAACGCGTTTATTTCGGGCTGAAAAACACGTTTTGAAAAGTGTACTGTTACTGCCCCATAACTTACATGGGGTTGACCAAACTTGCAGAAACATGTTTATTTCTGCTGAAAAACATGTTTTGACACTTTCAGCACACTGGGGTTAAGATCTGAGTGTGTGGGCTCTTCTGAGCCTTGCTGCTACATGGTGATTCAGTTGTCTGAAAAAACGCGTTTATTTCGGGCTGAAAAACACGTTTTGCAGAGTGTACTGTTACTGCCCCATAACTTACATGGGGTTGACCAAACTTGCAGAAACATGTTTATTTCTGCTGAAAAACACGTTTTGACCCTTTCTGCACACTGGGGTTAAGATCTGAGTGTGTGGGCTCTTCTGAGCCTTGCTGCTACATGGGGATTCAGTTGTCTGAAAAAACGCGTTTATTTCGGGCTGAAAAACACGTTTTGAAAAGTGTACTGTTACTGCCCCATAACTTACATGGGGTTGACCAAACTTGCAGAAACATGTTTATTTCTGCTGAAAAACATGTTTTGAACCTTTCTGCACACTGGGGTTAAGATCTGAGTGTGTGGGCTCTTCTGAGCCTTGCTGCTACATGGGGATTCAGTTGTCTGAAAAAACGCGTTTATTTCGGGCTGAAAAACACGTTTTGCAGAGTGTACTGTTACTGCCCCATAACTTACATGGGGTTGACCAAACTTGCAGAAACATGTTTATTTCTGCTGAAAAACATGTTTTGACACTTTCAGCACACTGGGGTTAAGATCTGAGTGTGTGGGCTCTTCTGAGCCTTGTTGCTACATGGGGATTCAGTTGTCTGAAAAAACGCGTTTATTTCGGGCTGAAAAACACGTTTTGAAAAGTGTACTGTTACTGCCCCATAACTTACATGGGGTTGACCAAACTTGCAGAAACATGTTTATTTCTGCTGAAAAACATGTTTTGACACTTTCAGCACACTGGGGTTAAGATCTGAGTGTGTGGGCTCTTCTGAGCCTTGCTGCTACATGGGGATTCAGTTGTCTGAAAAAACGCGTTTATTTCGGGCTGAAAAACCCGTTTTGCAGAGTGTACTGTTACTGCCCCATAACTTACATGGGGTTGACCAAACTTGCAGAAACATGTTTATTTCTGCTGAAAAACACGTTTTGACCCTTTCTGCACACTGGGGTTAAGATCTGAGTGTGTGGGCTCTTCTGAGCCTTGCTGCTACATGGGTATTCAGTTGTCTGAAAAAACGCGTTTATTTCGGGCTGAAAAACACGTTTTGAAAAGTGTACTGTTACTGCCCCATAACTTACATGGGGTTGACCAAACTTGCAGAAACATGTTTATTTCTGCTGAAAAACATGTTTTGAACCTTTCTGCACACTGGGGTTAAAATCTGAGTGTGTGGGCTCTTCTGAGCCTTGCTGCTACATGGGGATTCAGTTGTCTGAAAAAACGCGTTTATTTCGGGCTGAAAAACACGTTTTGAAAAGTGTACTGTTACTGCCCCATAACTTACATGGGGGTTGACCAAACTTGCAGAAACATGTTTATTTCTGCTGAAAAACATGTTTTGACACTTTCAGCACACTGGGTTAAGATCTGAGTGTGTGGGCTCTTCTGAGCCTTGCTGCTACATGGGTATTCAGTTGTCTGAAAAAACGCGTTATTCGGGCTGAAAAACACGTTTTGAAAAGTGTACTGTTACTGCCCCATAACTTACATGGGGTTGACCAAACTTTGCAGAAACATGTTTATTTCTGCTGAAAAACATGTTTTGACACTTTCAGCACACTGGGGTTAAGATCTGAGTGTGTGGGCTCTTCTGAGCCTTGCTGCTACATGGGTATTCAGTTGTCTGAAAAAACGCGTTTATTTCGGGCTGAAAAACACGTTTTGAAAAGTGTACTGTTACTGCCCCATAACTTACATGGGGTTGACCAAACTTGCAGAAACATGTTTATTTCTGCTGAAAAAAAATGTTTTGACACTTTCAGCACACTGGGGTTAAGATCTGAGTGTGTGGGCTCTTCTGAGCCTTGCTGCTACATGGGTATTCAGTTGTCTGAAAAAACGCGTTTATTTCGGGCTGAAAACACGTTTTGAAAAGTGTACTGTTACTGCCCCATAACTTACATGGGGTTGACCAAACTTGCAGAAACATGTTTATTTCTGCTGAAAAACATGTTTTGACACTTTCAGCACACTGGGGTTAAGATCTGAGTGTGTGGGCTCTTCTGAGCCTTGTTGCTACATGGGGATTCAGTTGTCTGAAAAAACGCGTTTATTTCGGGCTGAAAAACACGTTTTGAAAAGTGTACTGTTACTGCCCCATAACTTACATGGGTTGACCAAACTTGCAGAAACATGTTTATTTCTGCTGAAAAACATGTTTTGACACTTTCAGCACACTGGGGTTAAGATCTGAGTGTGTGGGCTCTTCTGAGCCCTGCTGCTACATGGGGATTCAGTTGTCTGAAAAAACGCGTTTATTTCGGGCTGAAAAACACGTTTTGAAAAGTGTACTGTTACTGCCCCATAACTTACATGGGGTTGACCAAACTTGCAGAAACATGTTTATTCTGCTGAAAAACATGTTTTGACACTTTCAGCACACTGGGGTTAAGATCTGAGTGTGTGGGCTCTTCTGAGCCTTGCTGCTACATGGGGATTCAGTTGTCTGAAAAAACGCGTTTATTTCGGGCTGAAAAACACGTTTTGCAGAGTGTACTGTTACTGCCCCATAACTTACATGGGGTTGACCAAACTTGCAGAAACATGTTTATTTCTGCTGAAAAACATGTTTTGACACTTTCAGCACACTGGGGTTAAGATCTGAGTGTGTGGGCTCTTCTGAGCCTTGCTGCTACATGGGATTCAGTTGTCTGAAAAAACGCGTTTATTTCGGGCTGAAAAACACGTTTTGAAAAGTGTACTGTTACTGCCCCATAACTTACATGGGGTTGACCAAACTTGCAGAAACATGTTTATTTCTGCTGAAAAACATGTTTTGACACTTTCAGCACACTGGGGTTAAGATCTGAGTGTGTGGGCTCTTCTGAGCCTTGCTGCTACATGGGGATTCAGTTGTCTGAAAAAACGCGTTTATTTCGGGCTGAAAAACACGTTTTGAAAAGTGTACTGTTACTGCCCCATAACTTACATGGGGTTGACCAAACTTGCAGAAACATGTTTATTTCTGCTGAAAAACATGTTTTGACACTTTCAGCACACTGGGGTTAAGATCTGAGTGTGTGGGCTCTTCTGAGCCTTGTTGCTACATGGGGATTCAGTTGTCTGAAAAACGCGTTTATTTCGGGCTGAAAAACACGTTTTGAAAAGTGTACTGTTACTGCCCCATAACTTACATGGGGTTGACCAAACTTGCAGAAACATGTTTATTTCTGCTGAAAAACATGTTTTGACACTTTCAGCACACTGGGGTTAAGATCTGAGTGTGTGGGCTCTTCTGAGCCTCGCTGCTACATGGGGATTCAGTTGTCTGAAAAAACGCGTTTATTTCGGGCTGAAAACACGTTTTGCAGAGTGTACTGTTACTGCCCCATAACTTACATGGGGTTGACCAAACTTGCAGAAACATGTTTATTTCTGCTGAAAAACAGTTTTGACACTTTCAGCACACTGGGTTAAGATCTGAGTGTGTGGGCTCTTCTGAGCCTTGTTGCTACATGGGGATTCAGTTGTCTGAAAAAACGCGTTTATTTCGGGCTGAAAAACACGTTTTGAAAAGTGTACTGTTACTGCCCCATAACTTACATGGGTTGACCAAACTTGCAGAAACATGTTTATTTCTGCTGAAAAACATGTTTTGACACTTTCAGCACACTGGGGTTAAGATCTGAATGTGTGGGCTCTTCTGAGCCTTGCTGCTACATGGGGATTCAGTTGTCTGAAAAAACGCGTTTATTTCGGGCTGAAAAACACGTTTTGCAGAGTGTACTGTTACTGCCCCATAACTTACATGGGGTTGACCAAACTTGCAGAAACATGTTTATTTCTGCTGAAAAACACGTTTTGACCCTTTCTGCACACTGGGGTTAAGATCTGAGTGTGTGGGCTCTTCTGAGCCTTGCTGCTACATGGGTATTCAGTTGTCTGAAAAAACGCGTTTATTTCGGGCTGAAAACACGTTTTGAAAGTGTACTGTTACTGCCCCATAACTTACATGGGGTTGACCAAACTTGTAGAAACATGTTTATTTCTGCTGAAAAACATGTTTTGAACCTTTCTGCACACTGGGGTTAAGATCTGAGTGTGTGGGCTCTTCTGAGCCTTGCTGCTACATGGGGATTCAGTTGTCTGAAAAAACGCGTTTATTTCGGGCTGAAAAACACGTTTTGAAAAGTGTACTGTTACTGCCCCATAACTTACATGGGGTTGACCAAACTTGCAGAAACATGTTTATTTCTGCTGAAAAACATGTTTTGACACTTTCAGCACCACTGGGGTTAAGATCTGAGTGTGTGGGCTCTTCTGAGCCCTGCTGCTACATGGGGATTCAGTTGTCTGAAAAAACGCGTTTATTCGGGCTGAAAAACACGTTTTGAAAAGTG
>NW_027168244.1:0-50535 GCF_040954835.1 Lepisosteus oculatus
TGGGGTTGACCAAACTTGCAGAAACATGTTTATTTCTGCTGAAAAAACATGTTTTGACACTTTCAGCACACTGGGGTTAAGACCTGAGTGTGTGGGCTCTTCTGAGCCTTTCAGTTACATAGGGATACAGCTGTCTGAAAAACCGCGTTTATTTCGGGCTGAAAAACACGTTTTGAAAAGTGAGCTATTACTGCCCCATAAGTTACATGGGGTTGACCAAACTTGCAGAAACATGTTTATTTCTGCTGAAAAACATGTTTTGACACTTTCAGCACACTGGGGTTAAGACCTGAGTGTGTTGGCTCTTCTGAGCCTTGCAGTTACATAGGGATACAGCTGTCTGAAAAAACGCGTTTATTTCGGGCTGAAAAACACGTTTTGAAAAGTGAGCTGTTACTGACCCATAACTTACATGGGGTTGACCAAACTTGCAGAAACATGTTTATTTCTGCTGAAAAACATGTTTTGACACTTTCAGCACACTGAGGTTAAGACCTGAGTGTGTGGGCTCTTCTGAGCCTTGCAGTTACATAGGGATACAGCTGTCTGAAAAAACGGTGTTTATTTCGGGCTGAAAAACACGTTTTGAAAAGTGAGGCTGTTACTGCCCCATAAGTTACATGGGGTTGACCAAACTTGCAGAAACATGTTTATTTCTGCTGAAAAACATGTTTTGACACTTTAAGCACACTGGGGTTAAGACCTGAGTGTGTGGGCTCTTCTGAGCCTTTCAGTTACATAGGGATACAGCTGTCTGAAAAACCGCGTTTATTTCGGGCTGAAAAACACGTTTTGAAAAGTGAGCTGTTACTGCCCCATAAGTTACATGGGGTTGACCAAACTTGCAGAAACATGTTTATTTCTGCTGAAAAACATGTTTTGATACTTTCAGCACACTGGGGTTAAGACCTGAGTGTGTGGGCTCTTCTGAGCCTTGCAGTTACACAGGGATACAGCTGTCTGAAAAAACGCGTTTATTTCGGGCTGAAAAACACGTTTTGAAAAGTGAGCTGTTACTGACCCATAACTTACATGGGGTTGACCAAACTTGCAGAAACATGTTTATTTCTGCTGAAAAACATGTTTTGACACTTTCAGCACACTGGGGTTAAGACCTGAGTGTGTGGGCTCTTCTGAGCCTTGCAGTTACATAGGGATACAGCTGTCTGAAAAAACGTGTTTATTTCGGGCTGAAAAACACGTTTTGAAAAGTGAGCTGTTACTGACCCATAACTTACATGGGGTTGACCAAACTTGCAGAAACATGTTTATTTCTGCTGAAAAACATGTTTTGACACTTTCAGCACACTGGGGTTAAGACCTGAGTGTGTGGGCTCTTCTGAGCCTTGCAGTTACATAGGGATACAGCTGTCTGAAAAACGCGTTTATTTCGGGCTGAAAAACACGTTTTGAAAAGTGAGCTGTTACTGCCCCATAAGTTACATGGGGTTGACAAAACTTGCAGAAACATGTTTATTTCTGCTGAAAAACATGTTTTGACACTTTCAGCACACTGGGGTTAAGACCTGAGTGTGTGGGCTCTTCTGAGCCTTGCAGTTACATAGGGATACAGCTGTCTGAAAAAACGCGTTTATTTCGGGCTGAAAAACACGTTTTGAAAAGTGAGCTGTTACTGACCCATAACTTACATGGGGTTGACCAAACTTGCAGAAACATGTTTATTTCTGCTGAAAAACATGTTTTGACACTTTCAGCACACTGGGGTTAAGACCTGAGTGTGTGGGCTCTTCTGAGCCTTGCAGTTACATAGGGATACAGCTGTCTGAAAAAACGCGTTTATTTCGGGCTGAAAAACACGTTTTGAAAAGTGAGCTGTTACTGACCCATAACTTACATGGGGTTGACCAAACTTGCAGAAACATGTTTATTTCTGCTGAAAAACATGTTTTGACACTTTCAGCACACTGGGGTTAAGACCTGAGTGTGTGGGCTCTTCTGAGCCTTTCAGTTACATAGGGATACAGCTGTCTGAAAAACCGCGTTTATTTCGGGCTGAAAAACACGTTTTGAAAAGTGAGCTATTACTGCCCCATAAGTTACATGGGGTTGACCAAACTTGCAGAAACATGTTTATTTCTGCTGAAAAACATGTTTTGACACTTTCAGCACACTGGGGTTAAGACCTGAGTGTGTTGGCTCTTCTGAGCCTTGCAGTTACATAGGGATACAGCTGTCTGAAAAAACGCGTTTATTTCGGGCTGAAAAACACGTTTTGAAAAGTGAGCTGTTACTGACCCATAACTTACATGGGGTTGACCAAACTTGCAGAAACATGTTTATTTCTGCTGAAAAACATGTTTTGACACTTTCAGCACACTGAGGTTAAGACCTGAGTGTGTGGGCTCTTCTGAGCCTTGCAGTTACATAGGGATACAGCTGTCTGAAAAAACGCGTTTATTTCGGGCTGAAAAACACGTTTTGAAAAGTGAGCTGTTACTGCCCCATAAGTTACATGGGGTTGACAAAACTTGCAGAAACATGTTTATTTCTGCTGAAAAACATGTTTTGACACTTTCAGCACACTGGGGTTAAGACCTGAGTGTGTGGGCTCTTCTGAGCCTTGCAGTTACATAGGGATACAGCTGTCTGAAAAAACGCGTTTATTTCGGGCTGAAAAACACGTTTTGAAAAGTGAGCTGTTACTGACCCATAACTTACATGGGGTTGACCAAACTTGCAGAAACATGTTTATTTCTGCTGAAAAACATGTTTTGACACTTTCAGCACACTGGGGTTAAGACCTGAGTGTGTGGGCTCTTCTGAGCCTTGCAGTTACATAGGGATACAGCTGTCTGAAAAAACGCGTTTATTTCGGGCTGAAAAACACGTTTTGAAAAGTGAGCTGTTACTGACCCATAACTTACATGGGGTTGACCAAACTTGCAGAAACATGTTTATTTCTGCTGAAAAACATGTTTTGACACTTTCAGCACACTGGGGTTAAGACCTGAGTGTGTGGGCTCTTCTGAGCCTTGCAGTTACATAGGGATACAGCTGTCTGAAAAAACGCGTTTATTTCGGGCTGAAAAACACGTTTTGAAAAGTGAGCTGTTACTGACCCATAACTTACATGGGGTTGACCAAACTTGCAGAAACATGTTTATTTCTGCTGAAAAACATGTTTTGACACTTTCAGCACACTGGGGTTAAGACCTGAGTGTGTGGGCTCTTCTGAGCCTTTCAGTTACATAGGGATACAGCTGTCTGAAAAACCGCGTTTATTTCGGGCTGAAAAACACGTTTTGAAAAGTGAGCTATTACTGCCCCATAAGTTACATGGGGTTGACCAAACTTGCAGAAACATGTTTATTTCTGCTGAAAAACATGTTTTGACACTTTCAGCACACTGGGGTTAAGACCTGAGTGTGTTGGCTCTTCTGAGCCTTGCAGTTACATAGGGATACAGCTGTCTGAAAAAACGCGTTTATTTCGGGCTGAAAAACACGTTTTGAAAAGTGAGCTGTTACTGACCCATAACTTACATGGGGTTGACCAAACTTGCAGAAACATGTTTATTTCTGCTGAAAAACATGTTTTGACACTTTCAGCACACTGAGGTTAAGACCTGAGTGTGTGGGCTCTTCTGAGCCTTGCAGTTACATAGGGATACAGCTGTCTGAAAAAACGTGTTTATTTCGGGCTGAAAAACACGTTTTGAAAAGTGAGCTGTTACTGCCCCATAAGTTACATGGGGTTGACCAAACTTGCAGAAACATGTTTATTTCTGCTGAAAAACATGTTTTGACACTTTAAGCACACTGGGGTTAAGACCTGAGTGTGTGGGCTCTTCTGAGCCTTTCAGTTACATAGGGATACAGCTGTCTGAAAAACCGCGTTTATTTCGGGCTGAAAAACACGTTTTGAAAAGTGAGCTGTTACTGCCCCATAAGTTACATGGGGTTGACCAAACTTGCAGAAACATGTTTATTTCTGCTGAAAAACATGTTTTGATACTTTCAGCACACTGGGGTTAAGACCTGAGTGTGTGGGCTCTTCTGAGCCTTGCAGTTACACAGGGATACAGCTGTCTGAAAAAACGCGTTTATTTCGGGCTGAAAAACACGTTTTGAAAAGTGAGCTGTTACTGACCCATAACTTACATGGGGTTGACCAAACTTCAGAAACATGTTTATTCTGCTGAAAAACATGTTTTGACACTTTCAGCACACTGGGGTTAAGACCTGAGTGTGTGGGCTCTTCTGAGCCTTGCAGTTACATAGGGATACAGCTGTCTGAAAAAACGTGTTTATTTCGGGCTGAAAAACACGTTTTGAAAAGTGAGCTGTTACTGACCCATAACTTACATGGGGTTGACCAAACTTGCAGAAACATGTTTATTTCTGCTGAAAAACATGTTTTGACACTTTCAGCACACTGGGGTTAAGACCTGAGTGTGTGGGCTCTTCTGAGCCTTGCAGTTACATAGGGATACAGCTGTCTGAAAAAACGCGTTTATTTCGGGCTGAAAAACACGTTTTGAAAAGTGAGCTGTTACTGCCCCATAAGTTACATGGGGTTGACAAAACTTGCAGAAACATGTTTATTTCTGCTGAAAAACATGTTTTGACACTTTCAGCACACTGGGGTTAAGACCTGAGTGTGTGGGCTCTTCTGAGCCTTGCAGTTACATAGGGATACAGCTGTCTGAAAAAACGCGTTTATTTCGGGCTGAAAAACACGTTTTGAAAAGTGAGCTGTTACTGACCCATAACTTACATGGGGTTGACCAAACTTGCAGAAACATGTTTATTTCTGCTGAAAAACATGTTTTGACACTTTCAGCACACTGGGGTTAAGACCTGAGTGTGTGGGCTCTTCTGAGCCTTGCAGTTACATAGGGATACAGCTGTCTGAAAAAACGCGTTTATTTCGGGCTGAAAAACACGTTTTGAAAAGTGAGCTGTTACTGACCCATAACTTACATGGGGTTGACCAAACTTGCAGAAACATGTTTATTTCTGCTGAAAAACATGTTTTGACACTTTCAGCACACTGGGGTTAAGACCTGAGTGTGTGGGCTCTTCTGAGCCTTTCAGTTACATAGGGATACAGCTGTCTGAAAAACCGCGTTTATTTCGGGCTGAAAAACACGTTTTGAAAAGTGAGCTATTACTGCCCCATAAGTTACATGGGGTTGACCAAACTTGCAGAAACATGTTTATTTCTGCTGAAAAACATGTTTTGACACTTTCAGCACACTGGGGTTAAGACCTGAGTGTGTTGGCTCTTCTGAGCCTTGCAGTTACATAGGGATACAGCTGTCTGAAAAAACGCGTTTATTTCGGGCTGAAAAACACGTTTTGAAAAGTGAGCTGTTACTGACCCATAACTTACATGGGGTTGACCAAACTTGCAGAAACATGTTTATTTCTGCTGAAAAACATGTTTTGACACTTTCAGCACACTGAGGTTAAGACCTGAGTGTGTGGGCTCTTCTGAGCCTTGCAGTTACATAGGGATACAGCTGTCTGAAAAAACGTGTTTATTTCGGGCTGAAAAACACGTTTTGAAAAGTGAGCTGTTACTGCCCCATAAGTTACATGGGGTTGACAAAACTTGCAGAAACATGTTTATTTCTGCTGAAAAAACATGTTTTGACACTTTCAGCACACTGGGGTTAAGACCTGAGTGTGTTGGCTCTTCTGAGCCTTGCAGTTACATAGGGATACAGCTGTCTGAAAAAACGCGTTTATTTCGGGCTGAAAAACACGTTTTGAAAAGTGAGCTGTTACTGCCCCATAAGTTACATGGGGTTGACAAAACTTGCAGAAACATGTTTATTTCTGCTGAAAAACATGTTTTGAGACTTTCAGCACACTGGGGTTAAGACCTGAGTGTGTGGGCTCTTCTGAGCCTTGCAGTTACATAGGGATACAGCTGTCTGAAAAAACGCGTTTATTTCGGGCTGAAAAACACGTTTTGAAAAGTGAGCTGTTACTGACCCATAACTTACATGGGGTTGACCAAACTTGCAGAAACATGTTTATTTCTGCTGAAAAACATGTTTTGACACTTTCAGCACACTGGGGTTAAGACCTGAGTGTGTGGGCTCTTCTGAGCCTTGCAGTTACATAGGGATACAGCTGTCTGAAAAAACGTGTTTATTTCGGGCTGAAAAACACGTTTTGAAAAGTGAGCTGTTACTGACCCATAACTTACATGGGGTTGACCAAACTTGCAGAAACATGTTTATTTCTGCTGAAAAACATGTTTTGACACTTTCAGCACACTGGGGTTAAGACCTGAGTGTGTGGGCTCTTCTGAGCCTTGCAGTTACATAGGGATACAGCTGTCTGAAAAAACGCGTTTATTTCGGGCTGAAAAACACGTTTTGAAAAGTGAGCTGTTACTGCCCATAAGTTACATGGGGTTGACAAAACTTGCAGAAACATGTTTATTTCTGCTGAAAAACATGTTTTGACACTTTCAGCACACTGGGGTTAAGACCTGAGTGTGTGGGCTCTTCTGAGCCTTGCAGTTACATAGGGATACAGCTGTCTGAAAAAACGCGTTTATTTCGGGCTGAAAAACACGTTTTGAAAAGTGAGCTGTTACTGACCCATAACTTACATGGGGTTGACCAAACTTGCAGAAACATGTTTATTTCTGCTGAAAAACATGTTTTGACACTTTCAGCACACTGGGGTTAAGACCTGAGTGTGTGGGCTCTTCTGAGCCTTGCAGTTACATAGGGATACAGCTGTCTGAAAAAACGCGTTTATTTCGGGCTGAAAAACACGTTTTGAAAAGTGAGCTGTTACTGACCCATAACTTACATGGGGTTGACCAAACTTGCAGAAACATGTTTATTTCTGCTGAAAAACATGTTTTGACACTTTCAGCACACTGGGGTTAAGACCTGAGTGTGTGGGCTCTTCTGAGCCTTGCAGTTACATAGGGATACAGCTGTCTGAAAAAACGCGTTTATTTCGGGCTGAAAAACACGTTTTGAAAAGTGAGCTGTTACTGCCCATAAGTTACATGGGGTTGACAAAACTTGCAGAAACATGTTTATTTCTGCTGAAAAACATGTTTTGACACTTTCAGCACACTGGGGTTAAGACCTGAGTGTGTGGGCTCTTCTGAGCCTTGCAGTTACATAGGGATACAGCTGTCTGAAAAAACGCGTTTATTTCGGGCTGAAAAACACGTTTTGAAAAGTGAGCTGTTACTGACCCATAACTTACATGGGGTTGACCAAACTTGCAGAAACATGTTTATTTCTGCTGAAAAACATGTTTTGACACTTTCAGCACACTGGGGTTAAGACCTGAGTGTGTGGGCTCTTCTGAGCCTTGCAGTTACATAGGGATACAGCTGTCTGAAAAAACGCGTTTATTTCGGGCTGAAAAACACGTTTTGAAAAGTGAGCTGTTACTGACCCATAACTTACATGGGGTTGACCAAACTTGCAGAAACATGTTTATTTCTGCTGAAAAACATGTTTTGACACTTTCAGCACACTGAGGTTAAGACCTGAGTGTGTGGGCTCTTCTGAGCCTTGCAGTTACATAGGGATACAGCTGTCTGAAAAAACGTGTTTATTTCGGGCTGAAAAACACGTTTTGAAAAGTGAGCTGTTACTGCCCCATAAGTTACATGGGGTTGACCAAACTTGCAGAAACATGTTTATTTCTGCTGAAAAACATGTTTTGACACTTTCAGCACACTGGGGTTAAGACCTGAGTGTGTGGGCTCTTCTGAGCCTTGCAGTTACATAGGGATACAGCTGTCTGAAAAAACGTGTTTATTTCGGGCTGAAAAACACGTTTTGAAAAGTGAGCTGTTACTGACCCATAACTTACATGGGGTTGACCAAACTTGCAGAAACATGTTTATTTCTGCTGAAAAACATGTTTTGACACTTTCAGCACACTGGGGTTAAGACCTGAGTGTGTGGGCTCTTCTGAGCCTTGCAGTTACATAGGGATACAGCTGTCTGAAAAAACGCGTTTATTTCGGGCTGAAAAACACGTTTTGAAAAGTGAGCTGTTACTGCCCCATAAGTTACATGGGGTTGACAAAACTTGCAGAAACATGTTTATTTCTGCTGAAAAACATGTTTTGACACTTTCAGCACACTGGGGTTAAGACCTGAGTGTGTGGGCTCTTCTGAGCCTTGCAGTTACATAGGGATACAGCTGTCTGAAAAAACGCGTTTATTTCGGGCTGAAAAACACGTTTTGAAAAGTGAGCTGTTACTGACCCATAACTTACATGGGGTTGACCAAACTTGCAGAAACATGTTTATTTCTGCTGAAAAACATGTTTTGACACTTTCAGCACACTGGGGTTAAGACCTGAGTGTGTGGGCTCTTCTGAGCCTTGCAGTTACATAGGGATACAGCTGTCTGAAAAAACGCGTTTATTTCGGGCTGAAAAACACGTTTTGAAAAGTGAGCTGTTACTGACCCATAACTTACATGGGGTTGACCAAACTTGCAGAAACATGTTTATTTCTGCTGAAAAACATGTTTTGACACTTTCAGCACACTGGGGTTAAGACCTGAGTGTGTGGGCTCTTCTGAGCCTTGCAGTTACATAGGGATACAGCTGTCTGAAAAAAACGCGTTTATTTCGGGCTGAAAAACACGTTTTGAAAAGTGAGCTGTTACTGACCCATAACTTACATGGGGTTGACCAAACTTGCAGAAACATGTTTATTTCTGCTGAAAAACATGTTTTGACACTTTCAGCACACTGGGGTTAAGACCTGAGTGTGTGGGCTCTTCTGAGCCTTGCAGTTACATAGGGATACAGCTGTCTGAAAAAACGCGTTTATTTCGGGCTGAAAAACACGTTTTGAAAAGTGAGCTGTTACTGCCCCATAAGTTACATGGGGTTGACAAAACTTGCAGAAACATGTTTATTTCTGCTGAAAAACATGTTTTGACACTTTCAGCACACTGGGGTTAAGACCTGAGTGTGTGGGCTCTTCTGAGCCTTGCAGTTACATAGGATACAGCTGTCTGAAAAAACGCGTTTATTTCGGGCTGAAAAACACGTTTTGAAAAGTGAGCTGTTACTGACCCATAACTTACATGGGGTTGACCAAACTTGCAGAAACATGTTTATTTCTGCTGAAAACATGTTTTGACACTTTCAGCACACTGGGGTTAAGACCTGAGTGTGTGGGCTCTTCTGAGCCTTGCAGTTACATAGGGATACAGCTGTCTGAAAAAACGCGTTTATTTCGGGCTGAAAAACACGTTTTGAAAAGTGAGCTGTTACTGACCCATAACTTACATGGGGTTGACCAAACTTGCAGAAACATGTTTATTTCTGCTGAAAAACATGTTTTGACACTTTCAGCACACTGGGGTTAAGACCTGAGTGTGTGGGCTCTTCTGAGCCTTGCAGTTACATAGGGATACAGCTGTCTGAAAAAACGCGTTTATTTCGGGCTGAAAAACACGTTTTGAAAAGTGAGCTGTTACTGACCCATAACTTACATGGGGTTGACCAAACTTGCAGAAACATGTTTATTTCTGCTGAAAAACATGTTTTGACACTTTCAGCACACTGGGGTTAAGACCTGAGTGTGTGGGCTCTTCTGAGCCTTTCAGTTACATAGGGATACAGCTGTCTGAAAAACCGCGTTTATTTCGGGCTGAAAAACACGTTTTGAAAAGTGAGCTATTACTGCCCCATAAGTTACATGGGGTTGACCAAACTTGCAGAAACATGTTTATTTCTGCTGAAAAACATGTTTTGACACTTTCAGCACACTGGGGTTAAGACCTGAGTGTGTTGGCTCTTCTGAGCCTTGCAGTTACATAGGGATACAGCTGTCTGAAAAAACGCGTTTATTTCGGGCTGAAAAACACGTTTTGAAAAGTGAGCTGTTACTGACCCATAACTTACATGGGGTTGACCAAACTTGCAGAAACATGTTTATTTCTGCTGAAAAACATGTTTTGACACTTTCAGCACACTGAGGTTAAGACCTGAGTGTGTTGGCTCTTCTGAGCCTTGCAGTTACATAGGGATACAGCTGTCTGAAAAAACGTGTTTATTTCGGGCTGAAAAACACGTTTTGAAAAGTGAGCTGTTACTGCCCCATAAGTTACATGGGGTTGACCAAACTTGCAGAAACATGTTTATTTCTGCTGAAAAACATGTTTTGACACTTTCAGCACACTGGGGTTAAGACCTGAGTGTGTTGGCTCTTCTGAGCCTTGCAGTTACATAGGGATACAGCTGTCTGAAAAAACGCGTTTATTTCGGGCTGAAAAACACGTTTTGAAAAGTGAGCTGTTACTGCCCCATAAGTTACATGGGGTTGACAAAACTTGCAGAAACATGTTTATTTCTGCTGAAAAACATGTTTTGACACTTTCAGCACACTGGGGTTAAGACCTGAGTGTGTGGGCTCTTCTGAGCCTTGCAGTTACATAGGGATACAGCTGTCTGAAAAAACGCGTTTATTTCGGGCTGAAAAACACGTTTTGAAAAGTGAGCTGTTACTGACCCATAACTTACATGGGGTTGACCAAACTTGCAGAAACATGTTTATTTCTGCTGAAAAACATGTTTTGACACTTTCAGCACACTGGGGTTAAGACCTGAGTGTGTGGGCTCTTCTGAGCCTTGCAGTTACATAGGGATACAGCTGTCTGAAAAAACGCGTTTATTTCGGGCTGAAAAACACGTTTTGAAAAGTGAGCTGTTACTGACCCATAACTTACATGGGGTTGACCAAACTTGCAGAAACATGTTTATTTCTGCTGAAAAACATGTTTTGACACTTTCAGCACACTGGGGTTAAGACCTGAGTGTGTGGGCTCTTCTGAGCCTTTCAGTTACATAGGGATACAGCTGTCTGAAAAACCGCGTTTATTTCGGGCTGAAAAACACGTTTTGAAAAGTGAGCTATTACTGCCCCATAAGTTACATGGGGTTGACCAAACTTGCAGAAACATGTTTATTTCTGCTGAAAAACATGTTTTGACACTTTCAGCACACTGGGGTTAAGACCTGAGTGTGTTGGCTCTTCTGAGCCTTGCAGTTACATAGGGATACAGCTGTCTGAAAAAACGCGTTTATTTCGGGCTGAAAACACGTTTTGAAAAGTGAGCTGTTACTGACCCATAACTTACATGGGGTTGACCAAACTTGCAGAAACATGTTTATTTCTGCTGAAAAACATGTTTTGACACTTTCAGCACACTGAGGTTAAGACCTGAGTGTGTGGGCTCTTCTGAGCCTTGCAGTTACATAGGGATACAGCTGTCTGAAAAAACGTGTTTATTTCGGGCTGAAAAACACGTTTTGAAAAGTGAGCTGTTACTGCCCCATAAGTTACATGGGGTTGACCAAACTTGCAGAAACATGTTTATTTCTGCTGAAAAACATGTTTTGACACTTTCAGCACACTGGGGTTAAGACCTGAGTGTGTTGGCTCTTCTGAGCCTTGCAGTTACATAGGGATACAGCTGTCTGAAAAAACGCGTTTATTTCGGGCTGAAAAACACGTTTTGAAAAGTGAGCTGTTACTGCCCCATAAGTTACATGGGGTTGACAAAACTTGCAGAAACATGTTTATTTCTGCTGAAAAACATGTTTTGAGACTTTCAGCACACTGGGGTTAAGACCTGAGTGTGTGGGCTCTTCTGAGCCTTGCAGTTACATAGGGATACAGCTGTCTGAAAAAACGCGTTTATTTCGGGCTGAAAAACACGTTTTGAAAAGTGAGCTGTTACTGACCCATAACTTACATGGGGTTGACCAAACTTGCAGAAACATGTTTATTTCTGCTGAAAAACATGTTTTGACACTTTCAGCACACTGGGGTTAAGACCTGAGTGTGTGGGCTCTTCTGAGCCTTGCAGTTACATAGGGATACAGCTGTCTGAAAAAACGTGTTTATTTCGGGCTGAAAAACACGTTTTGAAAAGTGAGCTGTTACTGACCCATAACTTACATGGGGTTGACCAAACTTGCAGAAACATGTTTATTTCTGCTGAAAAACATGTTTTGACACTTTCAGCACACTGGGGTTAAGACCTGAGTGTGTGGGCTCTTCTGAGCCTTGCAGTTACATAGGGATACAGCTGTCTGAAAAAACGCGTTTATTTCGGGCTGAAAAACACGTTTTGAAAAGTGAGCTGTTACTGCCCCATAAGTTACATGGGGTTGACAAAACTTGCAGAAACATGTTTATTTCTGCTGAAAAACATGTTTTGACACTTTCAGCACACTGGGGTTAAGACCTGAGTGTGTGGGCTCTTCTGAGCCTTGCAGTTACATAGGGATACAGCTGTCTGAAAAAACGCGTTTATTTCGGGCTGAAAAACACGTTTTGAAAAGTGAGCTGTTACTGACCCATAACTTACATGGGGTTGACCAAACTTGCAGAAACATGTTTATTTCTGCTGAAAAACATGTTTTGACACTTTCAGCACACTGGGGTTAAGACCTGAGTGTGTGGGCTCTTCTGAGCCTTGCAGTTACATAGGGATACAGCTGTCTGAAAAAACGCGTTTATTTCGGGCTGAAAAACACGTTTTGAAAAGTGAGCTGTTACTGACCCATAACTTACATGGGGTTGACCAAACTTGCAGAAACATGTTTATTTCTGCTGAAAAACATGTTTTGACACTTTCAGCACACTGGGGTTAAGACCTGAGTGTGTGGGCTCTTCTGAGCCTTGCAGTTACATAGGGATACAGCTGTCTGAAAAAACGCGTTTATTTCGGGCTGAAAAACACGTTTTGAAAAGTGAGCTGTTACTGACCCATAACTTACATGGGGTTGACCAAACTTGCAGAAACATGTTTATTTCTGCTGAAAAACATGTTTTGACACTTTTAGCACACTGAGGTTAAGACCTGAGTGTGTGGGCTCTTCTGAGCCTTGCAGTTACATAGGGATACAGCTGTCTGAAAAAACGTGTTTATTTCGGGCTGAAAAACACGTTTTGAAAAGTGAGCTGTTACTGCCCCATAAGTTACATGGGGTTGACCAAACTTGCAGAAACATGTTTATTTCTGCTGAAAAACATGTTTTGACACTTTCAGCACACTGGGGTTAAGACCTGAGTGTGTTGGCTCTTCTGAGCCTTGCAGTTACATAGGGATACAGCTGTCTGAAAAAACGCGTTTATTTCGGGCTGAAAAACACGTTTTGAAAAGTGAGCTGTTACTGACCCATAACTTACATGGGGTTGACCAAACTTGCAGAAACATGTTTATTTCTGCTGAAAAACATGTTTTGATACTTTCAGCACACTGGGGTTAAGACCTGAGTGTGTGGGCTCTTCTGAGCCTTGCAGTTACATAGGGATAAAGCTGTCTGAAAAAACGCGTTTATTTCGGGCTGAAAAACACGTTTTGAAAAGTGAGCTGTTACTGACCCATAACTTACATGGGGTTGACCAAACTTGCAGAAACATGTTTATTTCTGCTGAAAAACATGTTTTGACACTTTCAGCACACTGGGGTTAAGACCTGAGTGTGTGGGCTCTTCTGAGCCTTGCAGTTACATAGGGATACAGCTGTCTGAAAAAACGTGTTTATTTCGGGCTGAAAAACACGTTTTGAAAAGTGAGCTGTTACTGCCCCATAAGTTACATGGGGTTGACCAAACTTGCAGAAACATGTTTATTTCTGCTGAAAAACATGTTTTGACACTTTCAGCACACTGGGGTTAAGACCTGAGTGTGTTGGCTCTTCTGAGCCTTGCAGTTACATAGGGATACAGCTGTCTGAAAAAACGCGTTTATTTCGGGCTGAAAAACACGTTTTGAAAAGTGAGCTGTTACTGCCCCATAAGTTACATGGGGTTGACAAAACTTGCAGAAACATGTTTATTTCTGCTGAAAAACATGTTTTGAGACTTTCAGCACACTGGGGTTAAGACCTGAGTGTGTGGGCTCTTCTGAGCCTTGCAGTTACATAGGGATACAGCTGTCTGAAAAAACGCGTTTATTTCGGGCTGAAAAACACGTTTTGAAAAGTGAGCTGTTACTGACCCATAACTTACATGGGGTTGACCAAACTTGCAGAAACATGTTTATTTCTGCTGAAAAACATGTTTTGACACTTTCAGCACACTGGGGTTAAGACCTGAGTGTGTGGGCTCTTCTGAGCCTTGCAGTTACATAGGGATACAGCTGTCTGAAAAAACGTGTTTATTTCGGGCTGAAAAACACGTTTTGAAAAGTGAGCTGTTACTGACCCATAACTTACATGGGGTTGACCAAACTTGCAGAAACATGTTTATTTCTGCTGAAAAACATGTTTTGACACTTTCAGCACACTGGGGTTAAGACCTGAGTGTGTGGGCTCTTCTGAGCCTTGCAGTTACATAGGGATACAGCTGTCTGAAAAAACGCGTTTATTTCGGGCTGAAAAACACGTTTTGAAAAGTGAGCTGTTACTGCCCCATAAGTTACATGGGGTTGACAAAACTTGCAGAAACATGTTTATTTCTGCTGAAAAACATGTTTTGACACTTTCAGCACACTGGGGTTAAGACCTGAGTGTGTGGGCTCTTCTGAGCCTTGCAGTTACATAGGGATACAGCTGTCTGAAAAAACGCGTTTATTTCGGGCTGAAAAACACGTTTTGAAAAGTGAGCTGTTACTGACCCATAACTTACATGGGGTTGACCAAACTTGCAGAAACATGTTTATTTCTGCTGAAAAACATGTTTTGACACTTTCAGCACACTGGGGTTAAGACCTGAGTGTGTGGGCTCTTCTGAGCCTTGCAGTTACATAGGGATACAGCTGTCTGAAAAAACGCGTTTATTTCGGGCTGAAAAACACGTTTTGAAAAGTGAGCTGTTACTGACCCATAACTTACATGGGGTTGACCAAACTTGCAGAAACATGTTTATTTCTGCTGAAAAACATGTTTTGACACTTTCAGCACACTGGGGTTAAGACCTGAGTGTGTGGGCTCTTCTGAGCCTTGCAGTTACATAGGGATACAGCTGTCTGAAAAACGCGTTTATTTCGGGCTGAAAAACACGTTTTGAAAAGTGAGCTGTTACTGCCCCATAAGTTACATGGGGTTGACCAAACTTGCAGAAACATGTTTATTTCTGCTGAAAAACACGTTTTGACACTTTCAGCACACTGGGGTTAAGACCTGAGTGTGTTGGCTCTTCTGAGCCTTGCAGTTACATAGGGATACAGCTGTCTGAAAAAACGCGTTTATTTCGGGCTGAAAAACACGTTTTGAAAAGTGAGCTGTTACTGACCCATAACTTACATGGGGTTGACCAAACTTGCAGAAACATGTTTATTTCTGCTGAAAAACATGTTTTGACACTTTCAGCACACTGAGGTTAAGACCTGAGTGTGTGGGCTCTTCTGAGCCTTGCAGTTACATAGGGATACAGCTGTCTGAAAAAACGCGTTTATTTCGGGCTGAAAAACACGTTTTGAAAAGTGAGCTGTTACTGACCCATAACTTACATGGGGTTGACCAAACTTGCAGAAACATGTTTATTTCTGCTGAAAAACATGTTTTGACACTTTCAGCACACTGGGGTTAAGACCTGAGTGTGTGGGCTCTTCTGAGCCTTTCAGTTACATAGGGATACAGCTGTCTGAAAAACCGCGTTTATTTCGGGCTGAAAAACACGTTTTGAAAAGTGAGCTATTACTGCCCCATAAGTTACATGGGGTTGACCAAACTTGCAGAAACATGTTTATTTCTGCTGAAAAACATGTTTTGACACTTTCAGCACACTGGGGTTAAGACCTGAGTGTGTTGGCTCTTCTGAGCCTTGCAGTTACATAGGGATACAGCTGTCTGAAAAAACGCGTTTATTTCGGGCTGAAAAACACGTTTTGAAAAGTGAGCTGTTACTGACCCATAACTTACATGGGGTTGACCAAACTTGCAGAAACATGTTTATTTCTGCTGAAAAACATGTTTTGACACTTTCAGCACACTGAGGTTAAGACCTGAGTGTGTGGGCTCTTCTGAGCCTTGCAGTTACATAGGGATACAGCTGTCTGAAAAAACGTGTTTATTTCGGGCTGAAAAACACGTTTTGAAAAGTGAGCTGTTACTGCCCCATAAGTTACATGGGGTTGACCAAACTTGCAGAAACATGTTTATTTCTGCTGAAAAACATGTTTTGACACTTTCAGCACACTGGGGTTAAGACCTGAGTGTGTTGGCTCTTCTGAGCCTTGCAGTTACATAGGGATACAGCTGTCTGAAAAAACGCGTTTATTTCGGGCTGAAAAACACGTTTTGAAAAGTGAGCTGTTACTGCCCCATAAGTTACATGGGGTTGACAAAACTTGCAGAAACATGTTTATTTCTGCTGAAAAACATGTTTTGAGACTTTCAGCACACTGGGGTTAAGACCTGAGTGTGTGGGCTCTTCTGAGCCTTGCAGTTACATAGGGATACAGCTGTCTGAAAAAACGCGTTTATTTCGGGCTGAAAAACACGTTTTGAAAAGTGAGCTGTTACTGACCCATAACTTACATGGGGTTGACCAAACTTGCAGAAACATGTTTATTTCTGCTGAAAAACATGTTTTGACACTTTCAGCACACTGGGGTTAAGACCTGAGTGTGTGGGCTCTTCTGAGCCTTGCAGTTACATAGGGATACAGCTGTCTGAAAAAACGTGTTTATTTCGGGCTGAAAAACACGTTTTGAAAAGTGAGCTGTTACTGACCCATAACTTACATGGGGTTGACCAAACTTGCAGAAACATGTTTATTTCTGCTGAAAAACATGTTTTGACACTTTCAGCACACTGGGGTTAAGACCTGAGTGTGTGGGCTCTTCTGAGCCTTGCAGTTACATAGGGATACAGCTGTCTGAAAAAACGCGTTTATTTCGGGCTGAAAAACACGTTTTGAAAAGTGAGCTGTTACTGCCCCATAAGTTACATGGGGTTGACAAAACTTGCAGAAACATGTTTATTTCTGCTGAAAAACATGTTTTGACACTTTCAGCACACTGGGGTTAAGACCTGAGTGTGTGGGCTCTTCTGAGCCTTGCAGTTACATAGGGATACAGCTGTCTGAAAAAACGCGTTTATTTCGGGCTGAAAAACACGTTTTGAAAAGTGAGCTGTTACTGACCCATAACTTACATGGGGTTGACCAAACTTGCAGAAACATGTTTATTTCTGCTGAAAAACATGTTTTGACACTTTCAGCACACTGGGGTTAAGACCTGAGTGTGTGGGCTCTTCTGAGCCTTGCAGTTACATAGGGATACAGCTGTCTGAAAAAACGCGTTTATTTCGGGCTGAAAAACACGTTTTGAAAAGTGAGCTGTTACTGACCCATAACTTACATGGGGTTGACCAAACTTGCAGAAACATGTTTATTTCTGCTGAAAAACATGTTTTGACACTTTCAGCACACTGGGGTTAAGACCTGAGTGTGTGGGCTCTTCTGAGCCTTGCAGTTACATAGGGATACAGCTGTCTGAAAAAACGCGTTTATTTCGGGCTGAAAAACACGTTTTGAAAAGTGAGCTGTTACTGACCCATAACTTACATGGGGTTGACCAAACTTGCAGAAACATGTTTATTTCTGCTGAAAAACATGTTTTGACACTTTTAGCACACTGAGGTTAAGACCTGAGTGTGTGGGCTCTTCTGAGCCTTGCAGTTACATAGGGATACAGCTGTCTGAAAAAACGTGTTTATTTCGGGCTGAAAAACACGTTTTGAAAAGTGAGCTGTTACTGCCCCATAAGTTACATGGGGTTGACCAAACTTGCAGAAACATGTTTATTTCTGCTGAAAAACATGTTTTGACACTTTCAGCACACTGGGGTTAAGACCTGAGTGTGTTGGCTCTTCTGAGCCTTGCAGTTACATAGGGATACAGCTGTCTGAAAAAACGCGTTTATTTCGGGCTGAAAAACACGTTTTGAAAAGTGAGCTGTTACTGACCCATAACTTACATGGGGTTGACCAAACTTGCAGAAACATGTTTATTTCTGCTGAAAAACATGTTTTGATACTTTCAGCACACTGGGGTTAAGACCTGAGTGTGTGGGCTCTTCTGAGCCTTGCAGTTACATAGGGATAAAGCTGTCTGAAAAAACGCGTTTATTTCGGGCTGAAAAACACGTTTTGAAAAGTGAGCTGTTACTGACCCATAACTTACATGGGGTTGACCAAACTTGCAGAAACATGTTTATTTCTGCTGAAAAACATGTTTTGACACTTTCAGCACACTGGGGTTAAGACCTGAGTGTGTGGGCTCTTCTGAGCCTTGCAGTTACATAGGGATACAGCTGTCTGAAAAAACGTGTTTATTTCGGGCTGAAAAACACGTTTTGAAAAGTGAGCTGTTACTGCCCCATAAGTTACATGGGGTTGACCAAACTTGCAGAAACATGTTTATTTCTGCTGAAAAACATGTTTTGACACTTTCAGCACACTGGGGTTAAGACCTGAGTGTGTTGGCTCTTCTGAGCCTTGCAGTTACATAGGGATACAGCTGTCTGAAAAAACGCGTTTATTTCGGGCTGAAAAACACGTTTTGAAAAGTGAGCTGTTACTGCCCCATAAGTTACATGGGGTTGACAAAACTTGCAGAAACATGTTTATTTCTGCTGAAAAACATGTTTTGAGACTTTCAGCACACTGGGGTTAAGACCTGAGTGTGTGGGCTCTTCTGAGCCTTGCAGTTACATAGGGATACAGCTGTCTGAAAAAACGCGTTTATTTCGGGCTGAAAAACACGTTTTGAAAAGTGAGCTGTTACTGACCCATAACTTACATGGGGTTGACCAAACTTGCAGAAACATGTTTATTTCTGCTGAAAAACATGTTTTGACACTTTCAGCACACTGGGGTTAAGACCTGAGTGTGTGGGCTCTTCTGAGCCTTGCAGTTACATAGGGATACAGCTGTCTGAAAAAACGTGTTTATTTCGGGCTGAAAAACACGTTTTGAAAAGTGAGCTGTTACTGACCCATAACTTACATGGGGTTGACCAAACTTGCAGAAACATGTTTATTTCTGCTGAAAAACATGTTTTGACACTTTCAGCACACTGGGGTTAAGACCTGAGTGTGTGGGCTCTTCTGAGCCTTGCAGTTACATAGGGATACAGCTGTCTGAAAAAACGCGTTTATTTCGGGCTGAAAAACACGTTTTGAAAAGTGAGCTGTTACTGCCCCATAAGTTACATGGGGTTGACAAAACTTGCAGAAACATGTTTATTTCTGCTGAAAAACATGTTTTGACACTTTCAGCACACTGGGGTTAAGACCTGAGTGTGTGGGCTCTTCTGAGCCTTGCAGTTACATAGGGATACAGCTGTCTGAAAAAACGCGTTTATTTCGGGCTGAAAAACACGTTTTGAAAAGTGAGCTGTTACTGACCCATAACTTACATGGGGTTGACCAAACTTGCAGAAACATGTTTATTTCTGCTGAAAAACATGTTTTGACACTTTCAGCACACTGGGGTTAAGACCTGAGTGTGTGGGCTCTTCTGAGCCTTGCAGTTACATAGGGATACAGCTGTCTGAAAAAACGCGTTTATTTCGGGCTGAAAAACACGTTTTGAAAAGTGAGCTGTTACTGACCCATAACTTACATGGGGTTGACCAAACTTGCAGAAACATGTTTATTTCTGCTGAAAAACATGTTTTGACACTTTCAGCACACTGGGGTTAAGACCTGAGTGTGTGGGCTCTTCTGAGCCTTGCAGTTACATAGGGATACAGCTGTCTGAAAAACGCGTTTATTTCGGGCTGAAAAACACGTTTTGAAAAGTGAGCTGTTACTGCCCCATAAGTTACATGGGGTTGACCAAACTTGCAGAAACATGTTTATTTCTGCTGAAAAACACGTTTTGACACTTTCAGCACACTGGGGTTAAGACCTGAGTGTGTTGGCTCTTCTGAGCCTTGCAGTTACATAGGGATACAGCTGTCTGAAAAAACGCGTTTATTTCGGGCTGAAAAACACGTTTTGAAAAGTGAGCTGTTACTGACCCATAACTTACATGGGGTTGACCAAACTTGCAGAAACATGTTTATTTCTGCTGAAAAACATGTTTTGACACTTTCAGCACACTGAGGTTAAGACCTGAGTGTGTGGGCTCTTCTGAGCCTTGCAGTTACATAGGGATACAGCTGTCTGAAAAAACGTGTTTATTTCGGGCTGAAAAACACGTTTTGAAAAGTGAGCTGTTACTGACCCATAACTTACATGGGGTTGACCAAACTTGCAGAAACATGTTTATTTCTGCTGAAAAATATGTTTTGACACTTTCAGCACACTGGGGTTAAGACCTGAGTGTGTGGGCTCTTCTGAGCCTTTCAGTTACATAGGGATACAGCTGTCTGAAAAACCGCGTTTATTTCGGGCTGAAAAACACGTTTTGAAAAGTGAGCTGTTACTGCCCCATAAGTTACATGGGGTTGACCAAACTTGCAGAAACATGTTTATTTCTGCTGAAAAACATGTTTTGACACTTTCAGCACACTGGGGTTAAGACCTGAGTGTGTTGGCTCTTCTGAGCCTTGCAGTTACATAGGGATACAGCTGTCTGAAAAAACGCGTTTATTTCGGGCTGAAAAACACGTTTTGAAAAGTGAGCTGTTACTGACCCATAACTTACATGGGGTTGACCAAACTTGCAGAAACATGTTTATTTCTGCTGAAAAACATGTTTTGATACTTTCAGCACACTGGGGTTAAGACCTGAGTGTGTGGGCTCTTCTGAGCCTTGCAGTTACATAGGGATACAGCTGTCTGAAAAAACGCGTTTATTTCGGGCTGAAAAACACGTTTTGAAAAGTGAGCTGTTACTGACCCATAACTTACATGGGGTTGACCAAACTTGCAGAAACATGTTTATTTCTGCTGAAAAACATGTTTTGACACTTTCAGCACACTGGGGTTAAGACCTGAGTGTGTGGGCTCTTCTGAGCCTTGCAGTTACATAGGGATACAGCTGTCTGAAAAAACGTGTTTATTTCGGGCTGAAAAACACGTTTTGAAAAGTGAGCTGTTACTGCCCCATAAGTTACATGGGGTTGACCAAACTTGCAGAAACATGTTTATTTCTGCTGAAAAACATGTTTTGACACTTTCAGCACACTGGGGTTAAGACCTGAGTGTGTTGGCTCTTCTGAGCCTTGCAGTTACATAGGGATACAGCTGTCTGAAAAAACGCGTTTATTTCGGGCTGAAAAACACGTTTTGAAAAGTGAGCTGTTACTGCCCCATAAGTTACATGGGGTTGACAAAACTTGCAGAAACATGTTTATTTCTGCTGAAAAACATGTTTTGAGACTTTCAGCACACTGGGGTTAAGACCTGAGTGTGTGGGCTCTTCTGAGCCTTGCAGTTACATAGGGATACAGCTGTCTGAAAAAACGCGTTTATTTCGGGCTGAAAAACACGTTTTGAAAAGTGAGCTGTTACTGACCCATAACTTACATGGGGTTGACCAAACTTGCAGAAACATGTTTATTTCTGCTGAAAAATATGTTTTGACACTTTCAGCACACTGGGGTTAAGACCTGAGTGTGTGGGCTCTTCTGAGCCTTTCAGTTACATAGGGATACAGCTGTCTGAAAAACCGCGTTTATTTCGGGCTGAAAAACACGTTTTGAAAAGTGAGCTGTTACTGCCCCATAAGTTACATGGGGTTGACCAAACTTGCAGAAACATGTTTATTTCTGCTGAAAAACATGTTTTGACACTTTCAGCACACTGGGGTTAAGACCTGAGTGTGTTGGCTCTTCTGAGCCTTGCAGTTACATAGGGATACAGCTGTCTGAAAAAACGCGTTTATTTCGGGCTGAAAAACACGTTTTGAAAAGTGAGCTGTTACTGACCCATAACTTACATGGGGTTGACCAAACTTGCAGAAACATGTTTATTTCTGCTGAAAAACATGTTTTGATACTTTCAGCACACTGGGGTTAAGACCTGAGTGTGTGGGCTCTTCTGAGCCTTGCAGTTACATAGGGATACAGCTGTCTGAAAAAACGCGTTTATTTCGGGCTGAAAAACACGTTTTGAAAAGTGAGCTGTTACTGACCCATAACTTACATGGGGTTGACCAAACTTGCAGAAACATGTTTATTTCTGCTGAAAAACATGTTTTGACACTTTCAGCACACTGGGGTTAAGACCTGAGTGTGTGGGCTCTTCTGAGCCTTGCAGTTACATAGGGATACAGCTGTCTGAAAAAACGTGTTTATTTCGGGCTGAAAAACACGTTTTGAAAAGTGAGCTGTTACTGCCCCATAAGTTACATGGGGTTGACCAAACTTGCAGAAACATGTTTATTTCTGCTGAAAAACATGTTTTGACACTTTCAGCACACTGGGGTTAAGACCTGAGTGTGTTGGCTCTTCTGAGCCTTGCAGTTACATAGGGATACAGCTGTCTGAAAAAACGCGTTTATTTCGGGCTGAAAAACACGTTTTGAAAAGTGAGCTGTTACTGCCCCATAAGTTACATGGGGTTGACAAAACTTGCAGAAACATGTTTATTTCTGCTGAAAAACATGTTTTGAGACTTTCAGCACACTGGGGTTAAGACCTGAGTGTGTGGGCTCTTCTGAGCCTTGCAGTTACATAGGGATACAGCTGTCTGAAAAAACGCGTTTATTTCGGGCTGAAAAACACGTTTTGAAAAGTGAGCTGTTACTGACCCATAACTTACATGGGGTTGACCAAACTTGCAGAAACATGTTTATTTCTGCTGAAAAACATGTTTTGACACTTTCAGCACACTGGGGTTAAGACCTGAGTGTGTGGGCTCTTCTGAGCCTTGCAGTTACATAGGGATACAGCTGTCTGAAAAAACGTGTTTATTTCGGGCTGAAAAACACGTTTTGAAAAGTGAGCTGTTACTGACCCATAACTTACATGGGGTTGACCAAACTTGCAGAAACATGTTTATTTCTGCTGAAAAACATGTTTTGACACTTTCAGCACACTGGGGTTAAGACCTGAGTGTGTGGGCTCTTCTGAGCCTTGCAGTTACATAGGGATACAGCTGTCTGAAAAAACGCGTTTATTTCGGGCTGAAAAACACGTTTTGAAAAGTGAGCTGTTACTGCCCCATAAGTTACATGGGGTTGACAAAACTTGCAGAAACATGTTTATTTCTGCTGAAAAACATGTTTTGACACTTTCAGCACACTGGGGTTAAGACCTGAGTGTGTGGGCTCTTCTGAGCCTTGCAGTTACATAGGGATACAGCTGTCTGAAAAAACGCGTTTATTTCGGGCTAAAAAACACGTTTTGAAAAGTGAGCTGTTACTGACCCATAACTTACATGGGGTTGACCAAACTTGCAGAAACATGTTTATTTCTGCTGAAAAACATGTTTTGACACTTTCAGCACACTGGGGTTAAGACCTGAGTGTGTGGGCTCTTCTGAGCCTTGCAGTTACATAGGGATACAGCTGTCTGAAAAAACGCGTTTATTTCGGGCTGAAAAACACGTTTTGAAAAGTGAGCTGTTACTGACCCATAACTTACATGGGGTTGACCAAACTTGCAGAAACATGTTTATTTCTGCTGAAAAACATGTTTTGACACTTTCAGCACACTGGGGTTAAGACCTGAGTGTGTGGGCTCTTCTGAGCCTTGCAGTTACATAGGGATACAGCTGTCTGAAAAACGCGTTTATTTCGGGCTGAAAAACACGTTTTGAAAAGTGAGCTGTTACTGCCCCATAAGTTACATGGGGTTGACCAAACTTGCAGAAACATGTTTATTTCTGCTGAAAAACATGTTTTGATACTTTCAGCACACTGGGGTTAAGACCTGAGTGTGTGGGCTCTTCTGAGCCTTGCAGTTACATAGGGATACAGCTGTCTGAAAAAACGCGTTTATTTCGGGCTGAAAAACACGTTTTGAAAAGTGAGCTGTTACTGACCCATAACTTACATGGGGTTGACCAAACTTGCAGAAACATGTTTATTTCTGCTGAAAAACATGTTTTGATACTTTCAGCACACTGGGGTTAAGACCTGAGTGTGTGGGCTCTTCTGAGCCTTGCAGTTACATAGGGATACAGCTGTCTGAAAAAACGCGTTTATTTCGGGCTGAAAAACACGTTTTGAAAAGTGAGCTGTTACTGACCCATAACTTACATGGGGTTGACCAAACTTGCAGAAACATGTTTATTTCTGCTGAAAAACATGTTTTGACACTTTCAGCACACTGGGGTTAAGACCTGAGTGTGTGGGCTCTACTGAGCCTTGCAGTTACATAGGGATACAGCTGTCTGAAAAAACGTGTTTATTTCGGGCTGAAAAACACGTTTTGAAAAGTGAGCTGTTACTGCCCCATAAGTTACATGGGGTTGACCAAACTTGCAGAAACATGTTTATTTCTGCTGAAAAACATGTTTTGACACTTTCAGCACACTGGGGTTAAGACCTGAGTGTGTTGGCTCTTCTGAGCCTTGCAGTTACATAGGGATACAGCTGTCTGAAAAAACGTGTTTATTTCGGGCTGAAAAACACGTTTTGAAAAGTGAGCTGTTACTGCCCCATAAGTTACATGGGGTTGACCAAAATTGCAGAAACATGTTTATTTCTGCTGAAAAACATGTTTTGACACTTTCAGCACACTGGGGTTAAGACGTGAGTGTGTTGGGCTCTTCTGAGCCTTGCAGTTACATAGGGATACAGCTGTCTGAAAAAACGCGTTTATTTCGGGCTGAAAAACACGTTTTGAAAAGTGAGCTGTTACTGCCCCATAAGTTACATGGGGTTGACCAAACTTGCAGAAACATGTTTATTTCTGCTGAAAAACATGTTTTGACACTTTCAGCACACTGGGGTTAAGACCTGAGTGTGTGGGCTCTTCTGAGCCTTGCAGTTACATAGGGATACAGCTGTCTGAAAAAACGTGTTTATTTCGGGCTGAAAAACACGTTTTGAAAAGTGAGCTGTTACTGACCCATAACTTACATGGGGTTGACCAAACTTGCAGAAACATGTTTATTTCTGCTGAAAAACATGTTTTGACACTTTCAGCACACTGGGGTTAAGACCTGAGTGTGTGGGCTCTTCTGAGCCTTGCAGTTACATAGGGATACAGCTGTCTGAAAAAACGCGTTTATTTCGGGCTGAAAAACACGTTTTGAAAAGTGAGCTGTTACTGCCCCATAAGTTACATGGGGTTGACAAAACTTGCAGAAACATGTTTATTTCTGCTGAAAAACATGTTTTGACACTTTCAGCACACTGGGGTTAAGACCTGAGTGTGTGGGCTCTTCTGAGCCTTGCAGTTACATAGGGATACAGCTGTCTGAAAAAACGCGTTTATTTCGGGCTGAAAAACACGTTTTGAAAAGTGAGCTGTTACTGACCCATAACTTACATGGGGTTGACCAAACTTGCAGAAACATGTTTATTTCTGCTGAAAAACATGTTTTGACACTTTCAGCACACTGGGGTTAAGACCTGAGTGTGTGGGCTCTTCTGAGCCTTGCAGTTACATAGGGATACAGCTGTCTGAAAAAACGTGTTTATTTCGGGCTGAAAAACACGTTTTGAAAAGTGAGCTGTTACTGACCCATAACTTACATGGGGTTGACCAAACTTGCAGAAACATGTTTATTTCTGCTGAAAAACATGTTTTGACACTTTCAGCACACTGGGGTTAAGACCTGAGTGTGTGGGCTCTTCTGAGCCTTGCAGTTACATAGGGATACAGCTGTCTGAAAAAACGCGTTTATTTCGGGCTGAAAAACACGTTTTGAAAAGTGAGCTGTTACTGCCCCATAAGTTACATGGGGTTGACAAAACTTGCAGAAACATGTTTATTTCTGCTGAAAAACATGTTTTGACACTTTCAGCACACTGGGGTTAAGACCTGAGTGTGTGGGCTCTTCTGAGCCTTGCAGTTACATAGGGATACAGCTGTCTGAAAAAACGCGTTTATTTCGGGCTGAAAAACACGTTTTGAAAAGTGAGCTGTTACTGACCCATAACTTACATGGGGTTGACCAAACTTGCAGAAACATGTTTATTTCTGCTGAAAAACATGTTTTGACACTTTCAGCACACTGGGGTTAAGACCTGAGTGTGTGGGCTCTTCTGAGCCTTGCAGTTACATAGGGATACAGCTGTCTGAAAAAACGCGTTTATTTCGGGCTGAAAAACACGTTTTGAAAAGTGAGCTGTTACTGACCCATAACTTACATGGGGTTGACCAAACTTGCAGAAACATGTTTATTTCTGCTGAAAAACATGTTTTGACACTTTCAGCACACTGGGGTTAAGACCTGAGTGTGTGGGCTCTTCTGAGCCTTGCAGTTACATAGGGATACAGCTGTCTGAAAAACCGCGTTTATTTCGGGCTGAAAAACACGTTTTGAAAAGTGAGCTGTTACTGCCCCATAAGTTACATGGGGTTGACCAAACTTGCAGAAACATGTTTATTTCTGCTGAAAAACATGTTTTGATACTTTCAGCACACTGGGGTTAAGACCTGAGTGTGTGGGCTCTTCTGAGCCTTGCAGTTACACAGGGATACAGCTGTCTGAAAAAACGCGTTTATTTCGGGCTGAAAAACACGTTTTGAAAAGTGAGCTGTTACTGACCCATAACTTACATGGGGTTGACCAAACTTGCAGAAACATGTTTATTTCTGCTGAAAAACATGTTTTGACACTTTCAGCACACTGGGGTTAAGACCTGAGTGTGTGGGCTCTTCTGAGCCTTGCAGTTACATAGGGATACAGCTGTCTGAAAAAACGCGTTTATTTCGGGCTGAAAAACACGTTTTGAAAAGTGAGCTGTTACTGCCCCATAAGTTACATGGGGTTGACAAAACTTGCAGAAACATGTTTATTTCTGCTGAAAAACATGTTTTGACACTTTCAGCACACTGGGGTTAAGACCTGAGTGTGTGGGCTCTTCTGAGCCTTGCAGTTACATAGGGATACAGCTGTCTGAAAAAACGTGTTTATTTCGGGCTGAAAAACACGTTTTGAAAAGTGAGCTGTTACTGCCCCTTAAGTTACATGGGGTTGACCAAACTTGCAGAAACATGTTTATTTCTGCTGAAAAACATGTTTTGACACTTTCAGCACACTGGGGTTAAGACCTGAGTGTGTTGGCTCTTCTGAGCCTTGCAGTTACATAGGGATACAGCTGTCTGAAAAAACGCGTTTTTTTCGGGCTGAAAAACACGTTTTGAAAAGTGAGCTGTTACTGCCCCATAAGTTACATGGGGTTGACCAAACTTGCAGAAACATGTTTATTTCTGCTGAAAAACATGTTTTGATACTTTCAGCACACTGGGGTTAAGACCTGAGTGTGTGGGCTCTTCTGAGCCTTGCAGTTACATAGGGATACAGTTGTCTGAAAAAACGCGTTTATTTCGGGCTGAAAAACACGTTTTGAAAAGTGAGCTGTTACTGACCCATAACTTACATGGGGTTGACCAAACTTACAGAAACATGTTTATTTCTGCTGAAAAACATGTTTTGACACTTTCAGCACACTGGGGTTAAGACCTGAGTGTGTGGGCTCTTCTGAGCCTTGCAGTTACATAGGGATACAGCTGTCTGAAAAAACGTGTTTATTTCGGGCTGAAAAACACGTTTTGAAAAGTGAGCTGTTACTGACCCATAACTTACATGGGGTTGACCAAACTTGCAGAAACATGTTTATTTCTGCTGAAAAACATGTTTTGACACTTTCAGCACACTGGGGTTAAGACCTGAGTGTGTGGGCTCTTCTGAGCCTTGCAGTTACATAGGGATACAGCTGTCTGAAAAAACGCGTTTATTTCGGGCTGAAAAACACGTTTTGAAAAGTGAGCTGTTACTGCCCCATAAGTTACATGGGGTTGACAAAACTTGCAGAAACATGTTTATTTCTGCTGAAAAACATGTTTTGACACTTTCAGCACACTGGGGTTAAGACCTGAGTGTGTGGGCTCTTCTGAGCCTTGCAGTTACATAGGGATACAGCTGTCTGAAAAAACGCGTTTATTTCGGGCTGAAAAACACGTTTTGAAAAGTGAGCTGTTACTGACCCATAACTTACATGGGGTTGACCAAACTTGCAGAAACATGTTTATTTCTGCTGAAAAACATGTTTTGACACTTTCAGCACACTGGGGTTAAGACCTGAGTGTGTGGGCTCTTCTGAGCCTTGCAGTTACATAGGGATACAGCTGTCTGAAAAAACGTGTTTATTTCGGGCTGAAAAACACGTTTTGAAAAGTGAGCTGTTACTGACCCATAACTTACATGGGGTTGACCAAACTTGCAGAAACATGTTTATTTCTGCTGAAAAACATGTTTTGACACTTTCAGCACACTGGGGTTAAGACCTGAGTGTGTGGGCTCTTCTGAGCCTTGCAGTTACATAGGGATACAGCTGTCTGAAAAAACGCGTTTATTTCGGGCTGAAAAACACGTTTTGAAAAGTGAGCTGTTACTGCCCCATAAGTTACATGGGGTTGACAAAACTTGCAGAAACATGTTTATTTCTGCTGAAAAACATGTTTTGACACTTTCAGCACACTGGGGTTAAGACCTGAGTGTGTGGGCTCTTCTGAGCCTTGCAGTTACATAGGGATACAGCTGTCTGAAAAAACGCGTTTATTTCGGGCTGAAAAACACGTTTTGAAAAGTGAGCTGTTACTGACCCATAACTTACATGGGGTTGACCAAACTTGCAGAAACATGTTTATTTCTGCTGAAAAACATGTTTTGACACTTTCAGCACACTGGGGTTAAGACCTGAGTGTGTGGGCTCTTCTGAGCCTTGCAGTTACATAGGGATACAGCTGTCTGAAAAAACGCGTTTATTTCGGGCTGAAAAACACGTTTTGAAAAGTGAGCTGTTACTGACCCATAACTTACATGGGGTTGACCAAACTTGCAGAAACATGTTTATTTCTGCTGAAAAACATGTTTTGACACTTTCAGCACACTGGGGTTAAGACCTGAGTGTGTGGGCTCTTCTGAGCCTTTCAGTTACATAGGGATACAGCTGTCTGAAAAACCGCGTTTATTTCGGGCTGAAAAACACGTTTTGAAAAGTGAGCTGTTACTGCCCCATAAGTTACATGGGGTTGACCAAACTTGCAGAAACATGTATATTTCTGCTGAAAAACATGTTTTGATACTTTCAGCACACTGGGGTTAAGACCTGAGTGTGTGGGCTCTTCTGAGCCTTGCAGTTACACAGGGATACAGCTGTCTGAAAAAACGCGTTTATTTCGGGCTGAAAAACACGTTTTGAAAAGTGAGCTGTTACTGACCCATAACTTACATGGGGTTGACCAAACTTGCAGAAACATGTTTATTTCTGCTGAAAAACATGTTTTGACACTTTCAGCACACTGGGGTTAAGACCTGAGTGTGTGGGCTCTTCTGAGCCTTGCAGTTACATAGGGATACAGCTGTCTGAAAAAACGTGTTTATTTCGGGCTGAAAAACACGTTTTGAAAAGTGAGCTGTTACTGACCCATAACTTACATGGGGTTGACCAAACTTGCAGAAACATGTTTATTTCTGCTGAAAAACATGTTTTGACACTTTCAGCACACTGGGGTTAAGACCTGAGTGTGTGGGCTCTTCTGAGCCTTGCAGTTACATAGGGATACAGCTGTCTGAAAAAACGCGTTTATTTCGGGCTGAAAAACACGTTTTGAAAAGTGAGCTGTTACTGCCCCATAAGTTACATGGGGTTGACAAAACTTGCAGAAACATGTTTATTTCTGCTGAAAAACATGTTTTGACACTTTCAGCACACTGGGGTTAAGACCTGAGTGTGTGGGCTCTTCTGAGCCTTGCAGTTACATAGGGATACAGCTGTCTGAAAAAACGCGTTTATTTCGGGCTGAAAAACACGTTTTGAAAAGTGAGCTGTTACTGACCCATAACTTACATGGGGTTGACCAAACTTGCAGAAACATGTTTATTTCTGCTGAAAAACATGTTTTGACACTTTCAGCACACTGGGGTTAAGACCTGAGTGTGTGGGCTCTTCTGAGCCTTGCAGTTACATAGGGATACAGCTGTCTGAAAAAACGCGTTTATTTCGGGCTGAAAAACACGTTTTGAAAAGTGAGCTGTTACTGACCCATAACTTACATGGGGTTGACCAAACTTGCAGAAACATGTTTATTTCTGCTGAAAAACATGTTTTGACACTTTCAGCACACTGGGGTTAAGACCTGAGTGTGTGGGCTCTTCTGAGCCTTGCAGTTACATAGGGATACAGCTGTCTGAAAAAACGCGTTTATTTCGGGCTGAAAAACACGTTTTGAAAAGTGAGCTGTTACTGCCCCATAAGTTACATGGGGTTGACAAAATTTGCAGAAACATGTTTATTTCTGCTGAAAAACATGTTTTGACACTTTCAGCACACTGGGGTTAAGACCTGAGTGTGTGGGCTCTTCTGAGCCTTGCAGTTACATAGGGATACAGCTGTCTGAAAAAACGCGTTTATTTCGGGCTGAAAAACACGTTTTGAAAAGTGAGCTGTTACTGACCCATAACTTACATGGGGTTGACCAAACTTGCAGAAACATGTTTATTTCTGCTGAAAAACATGTTTTGACACTTTCAGCACACTGGGGTTAAGACCTGAGTGTGTGGGCTCTTCTGAGCCTTGCAGTTACATAGGGATACAGCTGTCTGAAAAAACGCGTTTATTTCGGGCTGAAAAACACGTTTTGAAAAGTGAGCTGTTACTGACCCATAACTTACATGGGGTTGACCAAACTTGCAGAAACATGTTTATTTCTGCTGAAAAACATGTTTTGACACTTTCAGCACACTGGGGTTAAGACCTGAGTGTGTGGGCTCTTCTGAGCCTTGCAGTTACATAGGGATACAGCTGTCTGAAAAAACGCGTTTATTTCGGGCTGAAAAACACGTTTTGAAAAGTGACCTGTTACTGACCCATAACTTACATGGGGTTGACCAAACTTGCAGAAACATGTTTATTTCTGCTGAAAAACATGTTTTGACACTTTCAGCACACTGGGGTTAAGACCTGAGTGTGTGGGCTCTTCTGAGCCTTGCAGTTACATAGGGATACAGCTGTCTGAAAAAACGTGTTTATTTCGGGCTGAAAAACACGTTTTGAAAAGTGAGCTGTTACTGCCCCATAAGTTACATGGGGTTGACCAAACTTGCAGAAACATGTTTATTTCTGCTGAAAAACATGTTTTGACACTTTCAGCACACTGGGGTTAAGACGTGAGTGTGTTGGCTCTTCTGAGCCTTGCAGTTACATAGGGATACAGCTGTCTGAAAAAACGCGTTTATTTCGGGCTGAAAAACACGTTTTGAAAAGTGAGCTGTTACTGCCCCATAAGTTACATGGGGTTGACCAAACTTGCAGAAACATGTTTATTTCTGCTGAAAAACATGTTTTGACACTTTCAGCACACTGGGGTTAAGACCTGAGTGTGTGGGCTCTTCTGAGCCTTGCAGTTACATAGGGATACAGCTGTCTGAAAAAACGTGTTTATTTCGGGCTGAAAAACACGTTTTGAAAAGTGAGCTGTTACTGACCCATAACTTACATGGGGTTGACCAAACTTGCAGAAACATGTTTATTTCTGCTGAAAAACATGTTTTGACACTTTCAGCACACTGGGGTTAAGACCTGAGTGTGTGGGCTCTTCTGAGCCTTGCAGTTACATAGGGATACAGCTGTCTGAAAAAACGCGTTTATTTCGGGCTGAAAAACACGTTTTGAAAAGTGAGCTGTTACTGCCCCATAAGTTACATGGGGTTGACAAAACTTGCAGAAACATGTTTATTTCTGCTGAAAAACATGTTTTGACACTTTCAGCACACTGGGGTTAAGACCTGAGTGTGTGGGCTCTTCTGAGCCTTGCAGTTACATAGGGATACAGCTGTCTGAAAAAACGCGTTTATTTCGGGCTGAAAAACACGTTTTGAAAAGTGAGCTGTTACTGACCCATAACTTACATGGGGTTGACCAAACTTGCAGAAACATGTTTATTTCTGCTGAAAAACATGTTTTGACACTTTCAGCACACTGGGGTTAAGACCTGAGTGTGTGGGCTCTTCTGAGCCTTGCAGTTACATAGGGATACAGCTGTCTGAAAAAACGTGTTTATTTCGGGCTGAAAAACACGTTTTGAAAAGTGAGCTGTTACTGACCCATAACTTACATGGGGTTGACCAAACTTGCAGAAACATGTTTATTTCTGCTGAAAAACATGTTTTGACACTTTCAGCACACTGGGGTTAAGACCTGAGTGTGTGGGCTCTTCTGAGCCTTGCAGTTACATAGGGATACAGCTGTCTGAAAAAACGCGTTTATTTCGGGCTGAAAAACACGTTTTGAAAAGTGAGCTGTTACTGCCCCATAAGTTACATGGGGTTGACAAAACTTGCAGAAACATGTTTATTTCTGCTGAAAAACATGTTTTGACACTTTCAGCACACTGGGGTTAAGACCTGAGTGTGTGGGCTCTTCTGAGCCTTGCAGTTACATAGGGATACAGCTGTCTGAAAAAACGCGTTTATTTCGGGCTGAAAAACACGTTTTGAAAAGTGAGCTGTTACTGACCCATAACTTACATGGGGTTGACCAAACTTGCAGAAACATGTTTATTTCTGCTGAAAAACATGTTTTGACACTTTCAGCACACTGGGGTTAAGACCTGAGTGTGTGGGCTCTTCTGAGCCTTGCAGTTACATAGGGATACAGCTGTCTGAAAAAACGCGTTTATTTCGGGCTGAAAAACACGTTTTGAAAAGTGAGCTGTTACTGACCCATAACTTACATGGGGTTGACCAAACTTGCAGAAACATGTTTATTTCTGCTGAAAAACATGTTTTGACACTTTCAGCACACTGGGGTTAAGACCTGAGTGTGTGGGCTCTTCTGAGCCTTGCAGTTACATAGGGATACAGCTGTCTGAAAAACCGCGTTTATTTCGGGCTGAAAAACACGTTTTGAAAAGTGAGCTGTTACTGCCCCATAAGTTACATGGGGTTGACCAAACTTGCAGAAACATGTTTATTTCTGCTGAAAAACATGTTTTGATACTTTCAGCACACTGGGGTTAAGACCTGAGTGTGTGGGCTCTTCTGAGCCTTGCAGTTACACAGGGATACAGCTGTCTGAAAAAACGCGTTTATTTCGGGCTGAAAAACACGTTTTGAAAAGTGAGCTGTTACTGACCCATAACTTACATGGGGTTGACCAAACTTGCAGAAACATGTTTATTTCTGCTGAAAAACATGTTTTGACACTTTCAGCACACTGGGGTTAAGACCTGAGTGTGTGGGCTCTTCTGAGCCTTGCAGTTACATAGGGATACAGCTGTCTGAAAAAACGTGTTTATTTCGGGCTGAAAAACACGTTTTGAAAAGTGAGCTGTTACTGACCCATAACTTACATGGGGTTGACCAAACTTGCAGAAACATGTTTATTTCTGCTGAAAAACATGTTTTGACACTTTCAGCACACTGGGGTTAAGACCTGAGTGTGTGGGCTCTTCTGAGCCTTGCAGTTACATAGGGATACAGCTGTCTGAAAAAACGCGTTTATTTCGGGCTGAAAAACACGTTTTGAAAAGTGAGCTGTTACTGCCCCATAAGTTACATGGGGTTGACAAAACTTGCAGAAACATGTTTATTTCTGCTGAAAAACATGTTTTGACACTTTCAGCACACTGGGGTTAAGACCTGAGTGTGTGGGCTCTTCTGAGCCTTGCAGTTACATAGGGATACAGCTGTCTGAAAAAACGCGTTTATTTCGGGCTGAAAAACACGTTTTGAAAAGTGAGCTGTTACTGACCCATAACTTACATGGGGTTGACCAAACTTGCAGAAACATGTTTATTTCTGCTGAAAAACATGTTTTGACACTTTCAGCACACTGGGGTTAAGACCTGAGTGTGTGGGCTCTTCTGAGCCTTGCAGTTACATAGGGATACAGCTGTCTGAAAAAACGCGTTTATTTCGGGCTGAAAAACACGTTTTGAAAAGTGAGCTGTTACTGCCCCATAAGTTACATGGGGTTGACAAAACTTGCAGAAACATGTTTATTTCTGCTGAAAAACATGTTTTGACACTTTCAGCACACTGGGGTTAAGACCTGAGTGTGTGGGCTCTTCTGAGCCTTGCAGTTACATAGGGATACAGCTGTCTGAAAAAACGTGTTTATTTCGGGCTGAAAAACACGTTTTGAAAAGTGAGCTGTTACTGCCCCTTAAGTTACATGGGGTTGACCAAACTTGCAGAAACATGTTTATTTCTGCTGAAAAACATGTTTTGACACTTTCAGCACACTGGGGTTAAGACCTGAGTGTGTTGGCTCTTCTGAGCCTTGCAGTTACATAGGGATACAGCTGTCTGAAAAAACGCGTTTTTTTCGGGCTGAAAAACACGTTTTGAAAAGTGAGCTGTTACTGCCCCATAAGTTACATGGGGTTGACCAAACTTGCAGAAACATGTTTATTTCTGCTGAAAAACATGTTTTGATACTTTCAGCACACTGGGGTTAAGACCTGAGTGTGTGGGCTCTTCTGAGCCTTGCAGTTACATAGGGATACAGTTGTCTGAAAAAACGCGTTTATTTCGGGCTGAAAAACACGTTTTGAAAAGTGAGCTGTTACTGACCCATAACTTACATGGGGTTGACCAAACTTACAGAAACATGTTTATTTCTGCTGAAAAACATGTTTTGACACTTTCAGCACACTGGGGTTAAGACCTGAGTGTGTGGGCTCTTCTGAGCCTTGCAGTTACATAGGGATACAGCTGTCTGAAAAAACGTGTTTATTTCGGGCTGAAAAACACGTTTTGAAAAGTGAGCTGTTACTGACCCATAACTTACATGGGGTTGACCAAACTTGCAGAAACATGTTTATTTCTGCTGAAAAACATGTTTTGACACTTTCAGCACACTGGGGTTAAGACCTGAGTGTGTGGGCTCTTCTGAGCCTTGCAGTTACATAGGGATACAGCTGTCTGAAAAAACGCGTTTATTTCGGGCTGAAAAACACGTTTTGAAAAGTGAGCTGTTACTGCCCCATAAGTTACATGGGGTTGACAAAACTTGCAGAAACATGTTTATTTCTGCTGAAAAACATGTTTTGACACTTTCAGCACACTGGGGTTAAGACCTGAGTGTGTGGGCTCTTCTGAGCCTTGCAGTTACATAGGGATACAGCTGTCTGAAAAAACGCGTTTATTTCGGGCTGAAAAACACGTTTTGAAAAGTGAGCTGTTACTGACCCATAACTTACATGGGGTTGACCAAACTTGCAGAAACATGTTTATTTCTGCTGAAAAACATGTTTTGACACTTTCAGCACACTGGGGTTAAGACCTGAGTGTGTGGGCTCTTCTGAGCCTTGCAGTTACATAGGGATACAGCTGTCTGAAAAAACGTGTTTATTTCGGGCTGAAAAACACGTTTTGAAAAGTGAGCTGTTACTGACCCATAACTTACATGGGGTTGACCAAACTTGCAGAAACATGTTTATTTCTGCTGAAAAACATGTTTTGACACTTTCAGCACACTGGGGTTAAGACCTGAGTGTGTGGGCTCTTCTGAGCCTTGCAGTTACATAGGGATACAGCTGTCTGAAAAAACGCGTTTATTTCGGGCTGAAAAACACGTTTTGAAAAGTGAGCTGTTACTGCCCCATAAGTTACATGGGGTTGACAAAACTTGCAGAAACATGTTTATTTCTGCTGAAAAACATGTTTTGACACTTTCAGCACACTGGGGTTAAGACCTGAGTGTGTGGGCTCTTCTGAGCCTTGCAGTTACATAGGGATACAGCTGTCTGAAAAAACGCGTTTATTTCGGGCTGAAAAACACGTTTTGAAAAGTGAGCTGTTACTGACCCATAACTTACATGGGGTTGACCAAACTTGCAGAAACATGTTTATTTCTGCTGAAAAACATGTTTTGACACTTTCAGCACACTGGGGTTAAGACCTGAGTGTGTGGGCTCTTCTGAGCCTTGCAGTTACATAGGGATACAGCTGTCTGAAAAAACGCGTTTATTTCGGGCTGAAAAACACGTTTTGAAAAGTGAGCTGTTACTGACCCATAACTTACATGGGGTTGACCAAACTTGCAGAAACATGTTTATTTCTGCTGAAAAACATGTTTTGACACTTTCAGCACACTGGGGTTAAGACCTGAGTGTGTGGGCTCTTCTGAGCCTTTCAGTTACATAGGGATACAGCTGTCTGAAAAACCGCGTTTATTTCGGGCTGAAAAACACGTTTTGAAAAGTGAGCTGTTACTGCCCCATAAGTTACATGGGGTTGACCAAACTTGCAGAAACATGTTTATTTCTGCTGAAAAACATGTTTTGATACTTTCAGCACACTGGGGTTAAGACCTGAGTGTGTGGGCTCTTCTGAGCCTTGCAGTTACACAGGGATACAGCTGTCTGAAAAAACGCGTTTATTTCGGGCTGAAAAACACGTTTTGAAAAGTGAGCTGTTACTGACCCATAACTTACATGGGGTTGACCAAACTTGCAGAAACATGTTTATTTCTGCTGAAAAACATGTTTTGACACTTTCAGCACACTGGGGTTAAGACCTGAGTGTGTGGGCTCTTCTGAGCCTTGCAGTTACATAGGGATACAGCTGTCTGAAAAAACGTGTTTATTTCGGGCTGAAAAACACGTTTTGAAAAGTGAGCTGTTACTGACCCATAACTTACATGGGGTTGACCAAACTTGCAGAAACATGTTTATTTCTGCTGAAAAACATGTTTTGACACTTTCAGCACACTGGGGTTAAGACCTGAGTGTGTGGGCTCTTCTGAGCCTTGCAGTTACATAGGGATACAGCTGTCTGAAAAAACGCGTTTATTTCGGGCTGAAAAACACGTTTTGAAAAGTGAGCTGTTACTGCCCCATAAGTTACATGGGGTTGACAAAACTTGCAGAAACATGTTTATTTCTGCTGAAAAACATGTTTTGACACTTTCAGCACACTGGGGTTAAGACCTGAGTGTGTGGGCTCTTCTGAGCCTTGCAGTTACATAGGGATACAGCTGTCTGAAAAAACGCGTTTATTTCGGGCTGAAAAACACGTTTTGAAAAGTGAGCTGTTACTGACCCATAACTTACATGGGGTTGACCAAACTTGCAGAAACATGTTTATTTCTGCTGAAAAACATGTTTTGACACTTTCAGCACACTGGGGTTAAGACCTGAGTGTGTGGGCTCTTCTGAGCCTTGCAGTTACATAGGGATACAGCTGTCTGAAAAAACGCGTTTATTTCGGGCTGAAAAACACGTTTTGAAAAGTGAGCTGTTACTGACCCATAACTTACATGGGGTTGACCAAACTTGCAGAAACATGTTTATTTCTGCTGAAAAACATGTTTTGACACTTTCAGCACACTGGGGTTAAGACCTGAGTGTGTGGGCTCTTCTGAGCCTTGCAGTTACATAGGGATACAGCTGTCTGAAAAAACGCGTTTATTTCGGGCTGAAAAACACGTTTTGAAAAGTGAGCTGTTACTGCCCCATAAGTTACATGGGGTTGACAAAATTTGCAGAAACATGTTTATTTCTGCTGAAAAACATGTTTTGACACTTTCAGCACACTGGGGTTAAGACCTGAGTGTGTGGGCTCTTCTGAGCCTTGCAGTTACATAGGGATACAGCTGTCTGAAAAAACGCGTTTATTTCGGGCTGAAAAACACGTTTTGAAAAGTGAGCTGTTACTGACCCATAACTTACATGGGGTTGACCAAACTTGCAGAAACATGTTTATTTCTGCTGAAAAACATGTTTTGACACTTTCAGCACACTGGGGTTAAGACCTGAGTGTGTGGGCTCTTCTGAGCCTTGCAGTTACATAGGGATACAGCTGTCTGAAAAAACGCGTTTATTTCGGGCTGAAAAACACGTTTTGAAAAGTGAGCTGTTACTGACCCATAACTTACATGGGGTTGACCAAACTTGCAGAAACATGTTTATTTCTGCTGAAAAACATGTTTTGACACTTTCAGCACACTGGGGTTAAGACCTGAGTGTGTGGGCTCTTCTGAGCCTTGCAGTTACATAGGGATACAGCTGTCTGAAAAAACGCGTTTATTTCGGGCTGAAAAACACGTTTTGAAAAGTGAGCTGTTACTGACCCATAACTTACATGGGGTTGACCAAACTTGCAGAAACATGTTTATTTCTGCTGAAAAACATGTTTTGACACTTTCAGCACACTGGGGTTAAGACCTGAGTGTGTGGGCTCTTCTGAGCCTTGCAGTTACATAGGGATACAGCTGTCTGAAAAACGCGTTTATTTCGGGCTGAAAAACACGTTTTGAAAAGTGAGCTGTTACTGCCCCATAAGTTATATGGGGTTGACCAAACTTGCAGAAACATGTTTATTTCTGCTGAAAAACATGTTTTGATACTTTCAGCACACTGGGGTTAAGACCTGAGTGTGTGGGCTCTTCTGAGCCTTGCTGTTACATAGGGATACAGCTGTTCTGAAAAAACGCGTTTATTTCGGGCTGAAAAACACGTTTTGAAAAGTGAGCTGTTACTGACCCATAACTTACATGGGGTTGACCAAACTTGCAGAAACATGTTTATTTCTGCTGAAAAACATGTTTTGACACTTTCAGCACACTGGGGTTAAGACCTGAGTGTGTGGGCTCTTCTGAGCCTTGCAGTTACATAGGGATACAGCTGTCTGAAAAAACGTGTTTATTTCGGGCTGAAAAACACGTTTTGAAAAGTGAGCTGTTACTGACCCATAACTTACATGGGGTTGACCAAACTTGCAGAAACATGTTTATTTCTGCTGAAAAACATGTTTTGACACTTTCAGCACACTGGGGTTAAGACCTGAGTGTGTGGGCTCTTCTGAGCCTTGCAGTTACATAGGGATACAGCTGTCTGAAAAACGCGTTTATTTCGGGCTGAAAAACACGTTTTGAAAAGTGAGCTGTTACTGCCCCATAAGTTACATGGGGTTGACAAAACTTGCAGAAACATGTTTATTTCTGCTGAAAAACATGTTTTGACACTTTCAGCACACTGGGGTTAAGACCTGAGTGTGTGGGCTCTTCTGAGCCTTGCAGTTACATAGGGATACAGTTGTCTGAAAAAACGCGTTTATTTCGGGCTGAAAAACACGTTTTGAAAAGTGAGCTGTTACTGACCCATAACTTACATGGGGTTGACCAAACTTGCAGAAACATGTTTATTTCTGCTGAAAAACATGTTTTGACACTTTCAGCACACTGGGGTTAAGACCTGAGTGTGTGGGCTCTTCTGAGCCTTGCAGTTACATAGGGATACAGCTGTCTGAAAAAACGCGTTTATTTCGGGCTGAAAAACACGTTTTGAAAAGTGAGCTGTTACTGACCCATAACTTACATGGGGTTGACCAAACTTGCAGAAACATGTTTATTTCTGCTGAAAAACATGTTTTGACACTTTCAGCACACTGGGGTTAAGACCTGAGTGTGTGGGCTCTTCTGAGCCTTGCAGTTACATAGGGATACAGCTGTCTGAAAAAACGCGTTTATTTCGGGCTGAAAAACACGTTTTGAAAAGTGAGCTGTTACTGACCCATAACTTACATGGGGTTGACCAAACTTGCAGAAACATGTTTATTTCTGCTGAAAAACATGTTTTGACACTTTCAGCACACTGGGGTTAAGACCTGAGTGTGTGGGCTCTTCTGAGCCTTTCAGTTACATAGGGATACAGCTGTCTGAAAAACCGCGTTTATTTCGGGCTGAAAAACACGTTTTGAAAAGTGAGCTATTACTGCCCCATAAGTTACATGGGGTTGACCAAACTTGCAGAAACATGTTTATTTCTGCTGAAAAACATGTTTTGACACTTTCAGCACACTGGGGTTAAGACCTGAGTGTGTTGGCTCTTCTGAGCCTTGCAGTTACATAGGGATACAGCTGTCTGAAAAAACGCGTTTATTTCGGGCTGAAAAACACGTTTGAAAAGTGAGCTGTTACTGACCCATAACTTACATGGGGTTGACCAAACTTGCAGAAACATGTTTATTTCTGCTGAAAAACATGTTTTGACACTTTCAGCACACTGAGGTTAAGACCTGAGTGTGTGGGCTCTTCTGAGCCTTGCAGTTACATAGGGATACAGCTGTCTGAAAAAACGTGTTTATTTCGGGCTGAAAAACACGTTTTGAAAAGTGAGCTGTTACTGCCCCATAAGTTACATGGGGTTGACCAAACTTGCAGAAACATGTTTATTTCTGCTGAAAAACATGTTTTGACACTTTCAGCACACTGGGGTTAAGACCTGAGTGTGTGGGCTCTTCTGAGCCTTTCAGTTACATAGGGATACAGCTGTCTGAAAAACCGCGTTTATTTCGGGCTGAAAAACACGTTTTGAAAAGTGAGCTGTTACTGCCCCATAAGTTACATGGGGTTGACAAAACTTGCAGAAACATGTTTATTTCTGCTGAAAAACATGTTTTGACACTTTCAGCACACTGGGGTTAAGACCTGAGTGTGTGGGCTCTTCTGAGCCTTGCAGTTACATAGGGATACAGCTGTCTGAAAAAACGCGTTTATTTCGGGCTGAAAAACACGTTTTGAAAAGTGAGCTGTTACTGACCCATAACTTACATGGGGTTGACCAAACTTGCAGAAACATGTTTATTTCTGCTGAAAAACATGTTTTGACACTTTCAGCACACTGGGGTTAAGACCTGAGTGTGTGGGCTCTTCTGAGCCTTGCAGTTACATAGGGATACAGCTGTCTGAAAAAACGCGTTTATTTCGGGCTGAAAAACACGTTTTGAAAAGTGAGCTGTTACTGACCCATAACTTACATGGGGTTGACCAAACTTGCAGAAACATGTTTATTTCTGCTGAAAAACATGTTTTGACACTTTCAGCACACTGGGGTTAAGACCTGAGTGTGTGGGCTCTTCTGAGCCTTGCAGTTACATAGGGATACAGCTGTCTGAAAAAACGCGTTTATTTCGGGCTGAAAAACACGTTTTGAAAAGTGAGCTGTTACTGACCCATAACTTACATGGGGTTGACCAAACTTGCAGAAACATGTTTATTTCTGCTGAAAAACATGTTTTGACACTTTCAGCACACTGGGGTTAAGACCTGAGTGTGTGGGCTCTTCTGAGCCTTGCAGTTACATAGGGATACAGCTGTCTGAAAAACGCGTTTATTTCGGGCTGAAAAACACGTTTTGAAAAGTGAGCTGTTACTGCCCCATAAGTTATATGGGGTTGACCAAACTTGCAGAAACATGTTTATTTCTGCTGAAAAACATGTTTTGATACTTTCAGCACACTGGGGTTAAGACCTGAGTGTGTGGGCTCTTCTGAGCCTTGCTGTTACATAGGGATACAGCTGTCTGAAAAAACGCGTTTATTTCGGGCTGAAAAACACGTTTTGAAAAGTGAGCTGTTACTGACCCATAACTTACATGGGGTTGACCAAACTTGCAGAAACATGTTTATTTCTGCTGAAAAACATGTTTTGACACTTTCAGCACACTGGGGTTAAGACCTGAGTGTGTGGGCTCTTCTGAGCCTTGCAGTTACATAGGGATACAGCTGTCTGAAAAAACGTGTTTATTTCGGGCTGAAAAACACGTTTTGAAAAGTGAGCTGTTACTGACCCATAACTTACATGGGGTTGACCAAACTTGCAGAAACATGTTTATTTCTGCTGAAAAACATGTTTTGACACTTTCAGCACACTGGGGTTAAGACCTGAGTGTGTGGGCTCTTCTGAGCCTTGCAGTTACATAGGGATACAGCTGTCTGAAAAAACGCGTTTATTTCGGGCTGAAAAACACGTTTTGAAAAGTGAGCTGTTACTGCCCCATAAGTTACATGGGGTTGACAAAACTTGCAGAAACATGTTTATTTCTGCTGAAAAACATGTTTTGACACTTTCAGCACACTGGGGTTAAGACCTGAGTGTGTGGGCTCTTCTGAGCCTTGCAGTTACATAGGGATACAGCTGTCTGAAAAAACGCGTTTATTTCGGGCTGAAAAACACGTTTTGAAAAGTGAGCTGTTACTGACCCATAACTTACATGGGGTTGACCAAACTTGCAGAAACATGTTTATTTCTGCTGAAAAACATGTTTTGACACTTTCAGCACACTGGGGTTAAGACCTGAGTGTGTGGGCTCTTCTGAGCCTTGCAGTTACATAGGGATACAGCTGTCTGAAAAAACGCGTTTATTTCGGGCTGAAAAACACGTTTTGAAAAGTGAGCTGTTACTGACCCATAACTTACATGGGGTTGACCAAACTTGCAGAAACATGTTTATTTCTGCTGAAAAACATGTTTTGACACTTTCAGCACACTGGGGTTAAGACCTGAGTGTGTGGGCTCTTCTGAGCCTTGCAGTTACATAGGGATACAGCTGTCTGAAAAAACGCGTTTATTTCGGGCTGAAAAACACGTTTTGAAAAGTGAGCTGTTACTGACCCATAACTTACATGGGGTTGACCAAACTTGCAGAAACATGTTTATTTCTGCTGAAAAACATGTTTTGACACTTTCAGCACACTGGGGTTAAGACCTGAGTGTGTGGGCTCTTCTGAGCCTTTCAGTTACATAGGGATACAGCTGTCTGAAAAACCGCGTTTATTTCGGGCTGAAAAACACGTTTTGAAAAGTGAGCTATTACTGCCCCATAAGTTACATGGGGTTGACCAAACTTGCAGAAACATGTTTATTTCTGCTGAAAAACATGTTTTGACACTTTCAGCACACTGGGGTTAAGACCTGAGTGTGTTGGCTCTTCTGAGCCTTGCAGTTACATAGGGATACAGCTGTCTGAAAAAACGCGTTTATTTCGGGCTGAAAAACACGTTTTGAAAAGTGAGCTGTTACTGACCCATAACTTACATGGGGTTGACCAAACTTGCAGAAACATGTTTATTTCTGCTGAAAAACATGTTTTGACACTTTCAGCACACTGAGGTTAAGACCTGAGTGTGTGGGCTCTTCTGAGCCTTGCAGTTACATAGGGATACAGCTGTCTGAAAAAACGTGTTTATTTCGGGCTGAAAAACACGTTTTGAAAAGTGAGCTATTACTGCCCCATAAGTTACAAGGGGTTGACCAAACTTGCAGAAACATGTTTATTTCTGCTGAAAAACATGTTTTGACACTTTCAGCACACTGGGGTTAAGACCTGAGTGTGTGGGCTCTTCTGAGCCTTGCAGTTACATAGGGATACAGCTGTCTGAAAAAACGTGTTTATTTCGGGCTGAAAAACACGTTTTGAAAAGTGAGCTGTTACTGACCCATAACTTACATGGGGTTGACCAAACTTGCAGAAACATGTTTATTTCTGCTGAAAAACATGTTTTGACACTTTCAGCACACTGGGGTTAAGACCTGAGTGTGTGGGCTCTTCTGAGCCTTGCAGTTACATAGGGATACAGCTGTCTGAAAAAACGCGTTTATTTCGGGCTGAAAAACACGTTTTGAAAAGTGAGCTGTTACTGACCCATAACTTACATGGGGTTGACCAAACTTGCAGAAACATGTTTATTTCTGCTGAAAAACATGTTTTGACACTTTCAGCACACTGGGGTTAAGACCTGAGTGTGTGGGCTCTTCTGAGCCTTTCAGTTACATAGGGATACAGCTGTCTGAAAAACCGCGTTTATTTCGGGCTGAAAAACACGTTTTGAAAAGTGAGCTATTACTGCCCCATAAGTTACATGGGGTTGACCAAACTTGCAGAAACATGTTTATTTCTGCTGAAAAACATGTTTTGACACTTTCAGCACACTGGGGTTAAGACCTGAGTGTGTTGGCTCTTCTGAGCCTTGCAGTTACATAGGGATACAGCTGTCTGAAAAAACGCGTTTATTTCGGGCTGAAAAACACGTTTTGAAAAGTGAGCTGTTACTGACCCATAACTTACATGGGGTTGACCAAACTTGCAGAAACATGTTTATTTCTGCTGAAAAACATGTTTTGACACTTTCAGCACACTGAGGTTAAGACCTGAGTGTGTGGGCTCTTCTGAGCCTTGCAGTTACATAGGGATACAGCTGTCTGAAAAAACGTGTTTATTTCGGGCTGAAAAACACGTTTTGAAAAGTGAGCTGTTACTGCCCCATAAGTTACATGGGGTTGACCAAACTTGCAGAAACATGTTTATTTCTGCTGAAAAACATGTTTTGACACTTTAAGCACACTGGGGTTAAGACCTGAGTGTGTGGGCTCTTCTGAGCCTTTCAGTTACATAGGGATACAGCTGTCTGAAAAACCGCGTTTATTTCGGGCTGAAAAACACGTTTTGAAAAGTGAGCTGTTACTGCCCCATAAGTTACATGGGGTTGACCAAACTTGCAGAAACATGTTTATTTCTGCTGAAAAACATGTTTTGATACTTTCAGCACACTGGGGTTAAGACCTGAGTGTGTGGGCTCTTCTGAGCCTTGCAGTTACACAGGGATACAGCTGTCTGAAAAAACGCGTTTATTTCGGGCTGAAAAACACGTTTTGAAAAGTGAGCTGTTACTGACCCATAACTTACATGGGGTTGACCAAACTTGCAGAAACATGTTTATTTCTGCTGAAAAACATGTTTTGACACTTTCAGCACACTGGGGTTAAGACCTGAGTGTGTGGGCTCTTCTGAGCCTTGCAGTTACATAGGGATACAGCTGTCTGAAAAAACGCGTTTATTTCGGGCTGAAAAACACGTTTTGAAAAGTGAGCTGTTACTGCCCCATAAGTTACATGGGGTTGACCAAACTTGCAGAAACATGTTTATTTCTGCTGAAAAACATGTTTTGACACTTTCAGCACACTGGGGTTAAGACCTGAGTGTGTGGGCTCTTCTGAGCCTTGCAGTTACATAGGGATACAGCTGTCTGAAAAACGCGTTTATTTCGGGCTGAAAAACACGTTTTGAAAAGTGAGCTGTTACTGCCCCATAAGTTATATGGGGTTGACCAAACTTGCAGAAACATGTTTATTTCTGCTGAAAAACATGTTTTGATACTTTCAGCACACTGGGGTTAAGACCTGAGTGTGTGGGCTCTTCTGAGCCTTGCTGTTACATAGGGATACAGCTGTCTGAAAAAACGCGTTTATTTCGGGCTGAAAAACACGTTTTGAAAAGTGAGCTGTTACTGACCCATAACTTACATGGGGTTGACCAAACTTGCAGAAACATGTTTATTTCTGCTGAAAAACATGTTTTGACACTTTCAGCACACTGGGGTTAAGACCTGAGTGTGTGGGCTCTTCTGAGCCTTGCAGTTACATAGGGATACAGCTGTCTGAAAAAACGTGTTTATTTCGGGCTGAAAAACACGTTTTGAAAAGTGAGCTGTTACTGACCCATAACTTACATGGGGTTGACCAAACTTGCAGAAACATGTTTATTTCTGCTGAAAAACATGTTTTGACACTTTCAGCACACTGGGGTTAAGACCTGAGTGTGTGGGCTCTTCTGAGCCTTGCAGTTACATAGGGATACAGCTGTCTGAAAAAACGCGTTTATTTCGGGCTGAAAAACACGTTTTGAAAAGTGAGCTGTTACTGCCCCATAAGTTACATGGGGTTGACAAAACTTGCAGAAACATGTTTATTTCTGCTGAAAAACATGTTTTGACACTTTCAGCACACTGGGGTTAAGACCTGAGTGTGTGGGCTCTTCTGAGCCTTGCAGTTACATAGGGATACAGCTGTCTGAAAAAACGCGTTTATTTCGGGCTGAAAAACACGTTTTGAAAAGTGAGCTGTTACTGACCCATAACTTACATGGGGTTGACCAAACTTGCAGAAACATGTTTATTTCTGCTGAAAAACATGTTTTGACACTTTCAGCACACTGGGGTTAAGACCTGAGTGTGTGGGCTCTTCTGAGCCTTGCAGTTACATAGGGATACAGCTGTCTGAAAAAACGCGTTTATTTCGGGCTGAAAAACACGTTTTGAAAAGTGAGCTGTTACTGACCCATAACTTACATGGGGTTGACCAAACTTGCAGAAACATGTTTATTTCTGCTGAAAAACATGTTTTGACACTTTCAGCACACTGGGGTTAAGACCTGAGTGTGTGGGCTCTTCTGAGCCTTGCAGTTACATAGGGATACAGCTGTCTGAAAAAACGCGTTTATTTCGGGCTGAAAAACACGTTTTGAAAAGTGAGCTGTTACTGACCCATAACTTACATGGGGTTGACCAAACTTGCAGAAACATGTTTATTTCTGCTGAAAAACATGTTTTGACACTTTCAGCACACTGGGGTTAAGACCTGAGTGTGTGGGCTCTTCTGAGCCTTTCAGTTACATAGGGATACAGCTGTCTGAAAAACCGCGTTTATTTCGGGCTGAAAAACACGTTTTGAAAAGTGAGCTATTACTGCCCCATAAGTTACATGGGGTTGACCAAACTTGCAGAAACATGTTTATTTCTGCTGAAAAACATGTTTTGACACTTTCAGCACACTGGGGTTAAGACCTGAGTGTGTTGGCTCTTCTGAGCCTTGCAGTTACATAGGGATACAGCTGTCTGAAAAAACGCGTTTATTTCGGGCTGAAAAACACGTTTTGAAAAGTGAGCTGTTACTGACCCATAACTTACATGGGGTTGACCAAACTTGCAGAAACATGTTTATTTCTGCTGAAAAACATGTTTTGACACTTTCAGCACACTGAGGTTAAGACCTGAGTGTGTGGGCTCTTCTGAGCCTTGCAGTTACATAGGGATACAGCTGTCTGAAAAAACGTGTTTATTTCGGGCTGAAAAACACGTTTTGAAAAGTGAGCTGTTACTGCCCCATAAGTTACATGGGGTTGACCAAACTTGCAGAAACATGTTTATTTCTGCTGAAAAACATGTTTTGACACTTTAAGCACACTGGGGTTAAGACCTGAGTGTGTGGGCTCTTCTGAGCCTTTCAGTTACATAGGGATACAGCTGTCTGAAAAACCGCGTTTATTTCGGGCTGAAAAACACGTTTTGAAAAGTGAGCTGTTACTGCCCCATAAGTTACATGGGGTTGACCAAACTTGCAGAAACATGTTTATTTCTGCTGAAAAACATGTTTTGATACTTTCAGCACACTGGGGTTAAGACCTGAGTGTGTGGGCTCTTCTGAGCCTTGCAGTTACACAGGGATACAGCTGTCTGAAAAAACGCGTTTATTTCGGGCTGAAAAACACGTTTTGAAAAGTGAGCTGTTACTGACCCATAACTTACATGGGGTTGACCAAACTTGCAGAAACATGTTTATTTCTGCTGAAAAACATGTTTTGACACTTTCAGCACACTGGGGTTAAGACCTGAGTGTGTGGGCTCTTCTGAGCCTTGCAGTTACATAGGGATACAGCTGTCTGAAAAAACGTGTTTATTTCGGGCTGAAAAACACGTTTTGAAAAGTGAGCTGTTACTGACCCATAACTTACATGGGGTTGACCAAACTTGCAGAAACATGTTTATTTCTGCTGAAAAACATGTTTTGACACTTTCAGCACACTGGGGTTAAGACCTGAGTGTGTGGGCTCTTCTGAGCCTTGCAGTTACATAGGGATACAGCTGTCTGAAAAAACGCGTTTATTTCGGGCTGAAAAACACGTTTTGAAAAGTGAGCTGTTACTGCCCCATAAGTTACATGGGGTTGACAAAACTTGCAGAAACATGTTTATTTCTGCTGAAAAACATGTTTTGACACTTTCAGCACACTGGGGTTAAGACCTGAGTGTGTGGGCTCTTCTGAGCCTTGCAGTTACATAGGGATACAGCTGTCTGAAAAAACGCGTTTATTTCGGGCTGAAAAACACGTTTTGAAAAGTGAGCTGTTACTGACCCATAACTTACATGGGGTTGACCAAACTTGCAGAAACATGTTTATTTCTGCTGAAAAACATGTTTTGACACTTTCAGCACACTGGGGTTAAGACCTGAGTGTGTGGGCTCTTCTGAGCCTTGCAGTTACATAGGGATACAGCTGTCTGAAAAAACGCGTTTATTTCGGGCTGAAAAACACGTTTTGAAAAGTGAGCTGTTACTGACCCATAACTTACATGGGGTTGACCAAACTTGCAGAAACATGTTTATTTCTGCTGAAAAACATGTTTTGACACTTTCAGCACACTGGGGTTAAGACCTGAGTGTGTGGGCTCTTCTGAGCCTTTCAGTTACATAGGGATACAGCTGTCTGAAAAACCGCGTTTATTTCGGGCTGAAAAACACGTTTTGAAAAGTGAGCTATTACTGCCCCATAAGTTACATGGGGTTGACCAAACTTGCAGAAACATGTTTATTTCTGCTGAAAAACATGTTTTGACACTTTCAGCACACTGGGGTTAAGACCTGAGTGTGTTGGCTCTTCTGAGCCTTGCAGTTACATAGGGATACAGCTGTCTGAAAAAACGCGTTTATTTCGGGCTGAAAAACACGTTTTGAAAAGTGAGCTGTTACTGACCCATAACTTACATGGGGTTGACCAAACTTGCAGAAACATGTTTATTTCTGCTGAAAAACATGTTTTGACACTTTCAGCACACTGAGGTTAAGACCTGAGTGTGTGGGCTCTTCTGAGCCTTGCAGTTACATAGGGATACAGCTGTCTGAAAAAACGTGTTTATTTCGGGCTGAAAAACACGTTTTGAAAAGTGAGCTGTTACTGCCCCATAAGTTACATGGGGTTGACCAAACTTGCAGAAACATGTTTATTTCTGCTGAAAAACATGTTTTGACACTTTCAGCACACTGGGGTTAAGACCTGAGTGTGTGGGCTCTTCTGAGCCTTTCAGTTACATAGGGATACAGCTGTCTGAAAAACCGCGTTTATTTCGGGCTGAAAAACACGTTTTGAAAAGTGAGCTGTTACTGCCCCATAAGTTACATGGGGTTGACAAAACTTGCAGAAACATGTTTATTTCTGCTGAAAAACATGTTTTGACACTTTCAGCACACTGGGGTTAAGACCTGAGTGTGTGGGCTCTTCTGAGCCTTGCAGTTACATAGGGATACAGCTGTCTGAAAAAACGCGTTTATTTCGGGCTGAAAAACACGTTTTGAAAAGTGAGCTGTTACTGACCCATAACTTACATGGGGTTGACCAAACTTGCAGAAACATGTTTATTTCTGCTGAAAAACATGTTTTGACACTTTCAGCACACTGGGGTTAAGACCTGAGTGTGTGGGCTCTTCTGAGCCTTGCAGTTACATAGGGATACAGCTGTCTGAAAAAACGCGTTTATTTCGGGCTGAAAAACACGTTTTGAAAAGTGAGCTGTTACTGCCCCATAAGTTACATGGGGTTGACCAAACTTGCAGAAACATGTTTATTTCTGCTGAAAAACATGTTTTGACACTTTCAGCACACTGGGGTTAAGACCTGAGTGTGTGGGCTCTTCTGAGCCTTGCAGTTACATAGGGATACAGCTGTCTGAAAAACGCGTTTATTTCGGGCTGAAAAACACGTTTTGAAAAGTGAGCTGTTACTGCCCCATAAGTTATATGGGGTTGACCAAACTTGCAGAAACATGTTTATTTCTGCTGAAAAACATGTTTTGATACTTTCAGCACACTGGGGTTAAGACCTGAGTGTGTGGGCTCTTCTGAGCCTTGCTGTTACATAGGGATACAGCTGTCTGAAAAAACGCGTTTATTTCGGGCTGAAAAACACGTTTTGAAAAGTGAGCTGTTACTGACCCATAACTTACATGGGGTTGACCAAACTTGCAGAAACATGTTTATTTCTGCTGAAAAACATGTTTTGACACTTTCAGCACACTGGGGTTAAGACCTGAGTGTGTGGGCTCTTCTGAGCCTTGCAGTTACATAGGGATACAGCTGTCTGAAAAAACGCGTTTATTTCGGGCTGAAAAACACGTTTTGAAAAGTGAGCTGTTACTGACCCATAACTTACATGGGGTTGACCAAACTTGCAGAAACATGTTTATTTCTGCTGAAAAACATGTTTTGACACTTTCAGCACACTGGGGTTAAGACCTGAGTGTGTGGGCTCTTCTGAGCCTTGCAGTTACATAGGGATACAGCTGTCTGAAAAAACGCGTTTATTTCGGGCTGAAAAACACGTTTTGAAAAGTGAGCTGTTACTGCCCCATAAGTTACATGGGGTTGACAAAACTTGCAGAAACATGTTTATTTCTGCTGAAAAACATGTTTTGACACTTTCAGCACACTGGGGTTAAGACCTGAGTGTGTGGGCTCTTCTGAGCCTTGCAGTTACATAGGGATACAGCTGTCTGAAAAAACGCGTTTATTTCGGGCTGAAAAACACGTTTTGAAAAGTGAGCTGTTACTGACCCATAACTTACATGGGGTTGACCAAACTTGCAGAAACATGTTTATTTCTGCTGAAAAACATGTTTTGACACTTTCAGCACACTGGGGTTAAGACCTGAGTGTGTGGGCTCTTCTGAGCCTTGCAGTTACATAGGGATACAGCTGTCTGAAAAAACGCGTTTATTTCGGGCTGAAAAACACGTTTTGAAAAGTGAGCTGTTACTGACCCATAACTTACATGGGGTTGACCAAACTTGCAGAAACATGTTTATTTCTGCTGAAAAACATGTTTTGACACTTTCAGCACACTGGGG
>NW_027168245.1:0-50420 GCF_040954835.1 Lepisosteus oculatus
GTTTATTTCTGCTGAAAAACACGTTTAGACACTTTCTGTACACTGGGGTTAAGGGCTGAGTGTGTGGGGCTCTTCTGAGCCTTGCTGTTACAAGGAGATTCAGTTGTCTGAAAAAACGCGTTTATTTCGGGCTGAAAAACACGTTTTGAAAAGTGTGATGTTACTGCCCCATAACTTACATGGGGTTGACCAAACTTGCAGAAACATGTTTATTTCTGCTGAAAAACACGTTTTGACCCTTTCTGCACACTGGGGTTAAGGGCTGAGTGTGTGGGCTCTTCTGAGCCTTGCTGTTACAAGTAGATTCAGTTGCCTGAAAAAACGCGTTTATTTCGGGCTGAAAAACACGTTTTGAAAAGTGTGATGTTACTGCCCCATAACTTACATGGGGTTGTCCAAACTTGCAGAAACATGTTTTATTTCTGCTGAAAAACACGTTTTGACACTTTCTGTACACTGGGGGTTAAGGGCTGAGTGTGTGGGCTCTTCTGAGCCTTGCTGTTACAAGGAGATTCAGTTGTCTGAAAAAACGCGTTTATTTCGGGCTGAAAAACACGTTTTGAAAAGTGTGATGTTACTGCCCCATAACTTACATGGGGTTGACCAAACTTGCAGAAACATGTTTATTTCTGCTGAAAAACACGTTTTGACCCTTTCTGCACACTGGGGTTAAGGGCTGAGTGTGTGGGCTCTTCTGAGCCTTGCTGTTACAAGTAGATTCAGTTGCCTGAAAAAACGCGTTTATTTCGGGCTGAAAAACACGTTTTGAAAAGTGTGATAATACTGCCCCATAACTTACATGGGGTTGACCAAACTTGCAGAAACATGTTTATTTCTGCTGAAAACACGTTTTGACACTTTCTGTACACTGGGGTTAAGGGCTGAGTGTGTGGGCTCTTCTGAGCCTTGCTGTTACAAGTAGATTCAGTTGCCTGAAAAAACGCGTTTATTTCGGGCTGAAAAACACGTTTTGAAAAGTGTGATGTTACTGCCCCATAACTTACATGGGGTTGACCAAACTTGCAGAAACATGTTTATTTCTGCTGAAAACACGTTTTGACACTTTCTGTACACTGGGGTTAAGGGCTGAGTGTGTGGGCTCTTCTGAGCCTTGCTGTTACAAGGAGATTCAGTTGTCTGAAAAAACGTGTTTATTTCGGGCTGAAAAACACGTTTTGAAAAGTGTTCTGTTACTGCCCCATAACTTACATGGGGTTGACCAAACTTGCAGAAACATGTTTATTTCTGCTGAAAAACACGTTTGACACTTTCTGTACACTGGGGTTAAGGGCTGAGTGTGTGGGCTCTTCTGAGCCTTGCTGTTACAAGGAGATTCAGTTGTCTGAAAAACGCGTTTATTTCGGGCTGAAAAACACGTTTTGAAAGTGTTCTGTTACTGCCCCATAACTTACATGGGGTTGACCAAACTTGCAGAAACATGTTTATTTCTGCTGAAAAACACGTTTTTACCCTTTCTGCACACTGGGGTTAAGGGCTGAGTGTGTGGGCTCTTCTGAGCCTTGCTGTTACAAGTAGATTCAGTTGCCTGAAAAAACGCGTTTATTTCGGGCTGAAAAACACGTTTTGAAAAGTGTGATGTTACTGCCCCATAACTTACATGGGGTTGACCAAACTTGCAGAAACATGTTTATTTCTGCTGAAAAACACGTTTTGACACTTTCTGTACACTGGGGTTAAGGGCTGAGTGTGTGGGCTCTTCTGAGCCTTGCTGTTACAAGTAGATTCAGTTGCCTGAAAAAACGCGTTTATTTCGGGCTGAAAAACACGTTTTGAAAAGTGTGATAATACTGCCCCCATAACTTACATGGGTTGACCAAACTTGCAGAAACATGTTTATTTCTGCTGAAAAACACGTTTTGACACTTTCTGTACACTGGGGTTAAGGGCTGAGTGTGTGGGCTCTTCTGAGCCTTGCTGTTACAAGTGGATTCAGTTGCCTGAAAAAACGCGTTTATTTCGGGCTGAAAAACACGTTTTGAAAAGTGTGATAATACTGCCCCATAACTTACATGGGGTTGACCAAACTTGCAGAAACATGTTTATTTCTGCTGAAAAACACGTTTTGACACTTTCTGTACACTGGGGTTAAGGGCTGAGTGTGTGGGCTCTTCTGAGCCTTGCTGTTACAAGGAGATTCAGTTGTCTGAAAAAACACGTTTATTTCGGGCTGAAAAACACGTTTTGAAAAGGTGATGTTACTGCCCCATAACTTACATGGGGTTGACCAAACTTGCAGAAACATGTTTATTTCTGCTGAAAAACACGTTTTGACACTTTCTGTACACTGGGGTTAAGGGCTGAGTGTGTGGGCTCTTCTGAGCCTTGCTGTTACTTGGAGATTCAGTTGTCTGAAAAAACGCGTTTATTTCGGGCTGAAAAACACGTTTTGAAAAGTGTGATGTTACTGCCCCATAACTTACATGGGGTTGACCAAACTTGCAGAAACATGTTTATTTCTGCTGAAAAACACGTTTTGACCCTTTCTGCACAATGGGGTTAAGGGCTGAGTGTGTGGGTCTTCTGAGCCTTGCTGTTACAAGGAGATTCAGTTGTCTGAAAAAACGCGTTTATTTCGGGCTGAAAAACACGTTTTGAAAAGTGTGATGTTACTGCCCCATAACTTACATGGCGTTGACCAAACTTGCAGAAACATGTTTATTTCTGCTGAAAAACACGTTTTGACACTTTCTGTACACTGGGGTTAAGGGCTGAGTGTGTGGGCTCTTCTGAGCCTTGCTGTTACAAGTAGATTCAGTTGCCTGAAAAAACGCGTTTATTTCGGGCTGAAAAACACGTTTTGAAAAGTGTGATGTTACTGCCCCATAACTTACATGGGGTTGACCAAACTTGCAGAAACATGTTTATTTCTGCTGAAAAACACGTTTTGACACTTTCTGTACACTGGGGTTAAGGGCTGAGTGTGTGGGCTCTTCTGAGCCTTGCTGTTACAAGGAGATTCAGTTATCTGAAAAAACGCGTTTCTTTCGGGCTGAAAAACACGTTTTGAAAAGTGTGATGTTACTGCCCCATAACTTACATGGGGTTGACCAAACTTGCAGAAACATGTTTATTTCTGCTGAAAAACACGTTTTGACACTTTCTGTACACTGGGGTTAAGGGCTGAGTGTGTGGGCTCTTCTGAGCCTTGCTGTTACAAGTAGATTCAGTTGTCTGAAAAAACGCGTTTATTTCGGGCTGAAAAACACGTTTTGAAAAGTGTTCTGTTACTGCCCCATAACTTACATGGGGTTGACCAAACTTGCAGAAACATGTTTATTTCTGCTGAAAAACACGTTTTGACACTTTCTGTACACTGGGGTTAAGGGCTGAGTGTGTGGGCTCTTCTGAGCCTTGCTGTTACAAGTAGATTCAGTTGCCTGAAAAAACGCGTTTATTTCGGGCTGAAAAACACGTTTTGAAAAGTGTGATAATACTGCCCCATAACTTACATGGGGTTGACCAAACTTGCAGAAACATGTTTATTTCTGCTGAAAAACACGTTTTGACACTTTCTGTACACTGGGGTTAAGGGCTGAGTGTGTGGGCTCTTCTGAGCCTTGCTGTTACAAGGAGATTCAGTTGTCTGAAAAAACGCGTTTATTTCGGGCTGAAAAACACGTTTTGAAAAGTGTGATGTTACTGCCCCATAACTTACATGGGGTTGACCAAACTTGCAGAAACATGTTTATTTCTGCTGAAAAACACGTTTTGACCCTTTCTGCACACTGGGGTTAAGGGCTGAGTGTGTGGGCTCTTCTGAGCCTTGCTGTTACAAGTAGATTCAGTTGCCTGAAAAAACGCGTTTATTTCGGGCTGAAAAACACGTTTTGAAAAGTGTGATGTTACTGCCCCATAACTTACATGGGGTTGACCAAACTTGCAGAAACATGTTTATTTCTGCTGAAAAACACGTTTTGACACTTTCTGTACACTGGGGTTAAGGGCTGAGTGTGTGGGCTCTTCTGAGCCTTGCTGTTACAAGTAGATTCAGTTGCCTGAAAAAACGCGTTTATTTCGGGCTGAAAAACACGTTTTGAAAAGTGTGATGTTACTGCCCCATAACTTACATGGGGTTGACCAAACTTGCAGAAACATGTTTATTTCTGCTGAAAAACACGTTTTGACACTTTCTGTACACTGGGGTTAAGGGCTGAGTGTGTGGGCTCTTCTGAGCCTTGCTGTTACAAGGAGATTCAGTTATCTGAAAAAACGCGTTTCTTTCGGGCTGAAAAACACGTTTTGAAAAGTGTGATGTTACTGCCCCATAACTTACATGGGGTTGACCAAACTTGCAGAAACATGTTTATTTCTGCTGAAAAACACGTTTTGACACTTTCTGTACACTGGGGTTAAGGGCTGAATGTGTGGGCTCTTCTGAGCCTTGCTGTTACAAGGAGATTCAGTTGTCTGAAAAAACGCGTTTATTTCGGGCTGAAAAACACGTTTTGAAAAGTGTTCTGTTACTGCCCCATAACTTACATGGGGTTGACCAAACTTGCAGAAACATGTTTATTTCTGCTGAAAAACACGTTTTGACACTTTCTGTACACTGGGGTTAAGGGCTGAGTGTGTGGGCTCTTCTGAGCCTTGCTGTTACAAGGAGATTCAGTTGTCTGAAAAAACGCGTTTATTTCGGGCTGAAAAACACGTTTTGAAAAGTGTGATGTTACTGCCCCATAACTTACATGGGGTTGACCAAACTTGCAGAAACATGTTTATTTCTGCTGAAAAACACGTTTTGACCCTTTCTGCACACTGGGGTTAAGGGCTGAGTGTGTGGGCTCTTCTGAGCCTTGCTGTTACAAGTAGATTCAGTTGCCTGAAAAAACGCGTTTATTTCGGGCTGAAAAACACGTTTTGAAAAGTGTGATGTTACTGCCCCATAACTTACATGGGGTTGACCAAACTTGCAGAAACATGTTTATTTCTGCTGAAAAACACGTTTTGACACTTTCTGTACACTGGGGTTAAGGGCTGAGTGTGTGGGCTCTTCTGAGCCTTGCTGTTACAAGGAGATTCAGTTGTCTGAAAAAACGCGTTTATTTCGGGCTGAAAAACACGTTTTGAAAAGTGTGATGTTACTGCCCCATAACTTACATGGGGTTGACCAAACTTGCAGAAACATGTTTATTTCTGCTGAAAAACACGTTTTGACACTTTCTGTACACTGGGGTTAAGGGCTGAGTGTGTGGGCTCTTCTGAGCCTTGCTGTTACAAGTAGATTCAGTTGCCTGAAAAAACGTGTTTATTTTGGGCTGAAAAACACGTTTTGAAAAGTGTGATGTTACTGCCCCATAACTTACATGGGGTTGACCAAACTTGCAGAAACATGTTTATTTCTGCTGAAAAACACGTTTTGACACTTTCTGTACACTGGGGTTAAGGGCTGAGTGTGTGGGCTCTTCTGAGCCTTGCTGTTACAAGGAGATTCAGTTGTCTGAAAAAACGCGTTTATTTCGGGCTGAAAAACACGTTTTGAAAAGTGTGATGTTACTGCCCCATAACTTACATGGGGTTGACCAAACTTGCAGAAACATGTTTATTTCTGCTGAAAAACACGTTTTGACCCTTTCTGCACACTGGGGTTAAGGGCTGAGTGTGTGGGCTCTTCTGAGCCTTGCTGTTACAAGTAGATTCAGTTGTCTGAAAAAACGCGTTTATTTCGGGCTGAAAAACACGTTTTGAAAAGTGTGATGTTACTGCCCCATAACTTACATGGGGTTGACCAAACTTGCAGAAACATGTTTATTTCTACTGAAAAACACGTTTTGACACTTTCTGTACACTGGGGTTAAGGGCTGAGTGTGTGGGCTCTTCTGAGCCTTGCTGTTACAAGGAGATTCAGTTGTCTGAAAAAACGCGTTTATTTCGGGCTGAAAAACACGTTTTGAAAAGTGTGATGTTACTGCCCCATAACTTACATGGGGTTGACCAAACTTGCAGAAACATGTTTATTTCTGCTGAAAAACACGTTTTGACCCTTTCTGCACACTGGGGTTAAGGGCTGAGTGTGTGGGCTCTTCTGAGCCTTGCTGTTACAAGTAGATTCAGTTGCCTGAAAAAACGCGTTTATTTCGGGCTGAAAAACACGTTTTGAAAAGTGTTCTGTTACTGCCCCATAACTTACATGGGGTTGACCAAACTTGCAGAAACATGTTTATTTCTGCTGAAAAACACGTTTTGACACTTTCTGTACACTGGGGTTAAGGGCTGAGTGTGTGGGCTCTTCTGAGCCTTGCTGTTACAAGGAGATTCAGTTGTCTGAAAAAACGCGTTTATTTCGGGCTGAAAAACACGTTTTGAAAAGTGTGATGTTACTGCCCCATAACTTACATGGGGTTGACCAAACTTGCAGAAACATGTTTATTTCTGCTGAAAAACACGTTTTGACCCTTTCTGCACACTGGGGTTAAGGGCTGAGTGTGTGGGCTCTTCTGAGCCTTGCTGTTACAAGTAGATTCAGTTGCCTGAAAAAACGCGTTTATTTCGGGCTGAAAAACACGTTTTGAAAAGTGTGATGTTACTGCCCCATAACTTACATGGGGTTGTCCAAACTTGCAGAAACATGTTTATTTCTGCTGAAAAACACGTTTTGACACTTTCTGTACACTGGGGTTAAGGGCTGAGTGTGTGGGCTCTTCTGAGCCTTGCTGTTACAAGGAGATTCAGTTGTCTGAAAAAACGCGTTTATTTCGGGCTGAAAAACACGTTTTGAAAAGTGTGATGTTACTGCCCCATAACTTACATGGGGTTGACCAAACTTGCAGAAACATGTTTATTTCTGCTGAAAAACACGTTTTGACCCTTTCTGCACACTGGGGTTAAGGGCTGAGTGTGTGGGCTCTTCTGAGCCTTGCTGTTACAAGTAGATTCAGTTGCCTGAAAAAACGCGTTTATTTCGGGCTGAAAAACACGTTTTGAAAAGTGTGATAATACTGCCCCATAACTTACATGGGGTTGACCAAACTTGCAGAAACATGTTTATTTCTGCTGAAAAACACGTTTTGACACTTTCTGTACACTGGGGTTAAGGGCTGAGTGTGTGGGCTCTTCTGAGCCTTGCTGTTACAAGTAGATTCAGTTGCCTGAAAAAACGCGTTTATTTCGGGCTGAAAAACACGTTTTGAAAAGTGTGATGTTACTGCCCCATAACTTACATGGGGTTGACCAAACTTGCAGAAACATGTTTATTTCTGCTGAAAAACACGTTTTGACACTTTCTGTACACTGGGGTTAAGGGCTGAGTGTGTGGGCTCTTCTGAGCCTTGCTGTTACAAGGAGATTCAGTTGTCTGAAAAAACGCGTTTATTTCGGGCTGAAAAACACGTTTTGAAAAGTGTTCTGTTACTGCCCCATAACTTACATGGGGTTGACCAAACTTGCAGAAACATGTTTATTTCTGCTGAAAAACACGTTTTGACACTTTCTGTACACTGGGGTTAAGGGCTGAGTGTGTGGGCTCTTCTGAGCCTTGCTGTTACAAGGAGATTCAGTTGTCTGAAAAAACGCGTTTATTTCGGGCTGAAAAACACGTTTTGAAAAGTGTTCTGTTACTGCCCCATAACTTACATGGGGTTGACCAAACTTGCAGAAACATGTTTATTTCTGCTGAAAAACACGTTTTGACCCTTTCTGCACACTGGGGTTAAGGGCTGAGTGTGTGGGCTCTTCTGAGCCTTGCTGTTACAAGTAGATTCAGTTGCCTGAAAAAACGCGTTTATTTCGGGCTGAAAAACACGTTTTGAAAAGTGTGATGTTACTGCCCCATAACTTACATGGGGTTGACCAAACTTGCAGAAACATGTTTATTTCTGCTGAAAAACACGTTTTGACACTTTCTGTACACTGGGGTTAAGGGCTGAGTGTGTGGGCTCTTCTGAGCCTTGCTGTTACAAGTGGATTCAGTTGCCTGAAAAAACGCGTTTATTTCGGGCTGAAAAACACGTTTTGAAAAGTGTGATAATACTGCCCCATAACTTACATGGGGTTGACCAAACTTGCAGAAACATGTTTATTTCTGCTGAAAAACACGTTTTGACACTTTCTGTACACTGGGGTTAAGGGCTGAGTGTGTGGGCTCTTCTGAGCCTTGCTGTTACAAGGAGATTCAGTTGTCTGAAAAAACGCGTTTATTTCGGGCTGAAAAACACGTTTTGAAAAGTGTGATGTTACTGCCCCATAACTTACATGGGGTTGACCAAACTTGCAGAAACATGTTTATTTCTGCTGAAAAACACGTTTTGACACTTTCTGTACACTGGGGTTAAGGGCTGAGTGTGTGGGCTCTTCTGAGCCTTGCTGTTACATGGAGATTCAGTTGTCTGAAAAAACGCGTTTATTTCGGGCTGAAAAACACGTTTTGAAAAGTGTGATGTTACTGCCCCATAACTTACATGGGGTTGACCAAACTTGCAGAAACATGTTTATTTCTGCTGAAAAACACGTTTTGACACTTTCTGTACACTGGGGTTAAGGGCTGAGTGTGTGGGCTCTTCTGAGCCTTGCTGTTACAAGGAGATTCAGTTGTCTGAAAAAACGCGTTTATTTCGGGCTGAAAAACACGTTTTGAAAAGTGTGATGTTACTGCCCCATAACTTACATGGGGTTGACCAAACTTGCAGAAACATGTTTATTTCTGCTGAAAAACACGTTTTGACCCTTTCTGCACACTGGGGTTAAGGGCTGAGTGTGTGGGCTCTTCTGACCCTTGCTGTTACAAGTAGATTCAGTTGCCTGAAAAAACGCGTTTATTTCGGGCTGAAAAACACGTTTTGAAAAGTGTTCTGTTACTGCCCCATAACTTACATGGGGTTGACCAAACTTGCAGAAACATGTTTATTTCTGCTGAAAAACACGTTTTGACACTTTCTGTACACTGGGGTTAAGGGCTGAGTGTGTGGGCTCTTCTTAGCCTTGCTGTTACAAGGAGATTCAGTTGTCTGAAAAAACGCGTTTATTTCGGGCTGAAAAACACGTTTTGAAAAGTGTGATGTTACTGCCCCATAACTTACATGGGGTTGACCAAACTTGCAGAAACATGTTTATTTCTGCTGAAAAACACGTTTTGACCCTTTCTGCACACTGGGGTTAAGGGCTGAGTGTGTGGGCTCTTCTGAGCCTTGCTGTTACAAGTAGATTCAGTTGCCTGAAAAAACGCGTTTATTTCGGGCTGAAAAACACGTTTTGAAAAGTGTGATGTTACTGCCCCATAACTTACATGGGGTTGACCAAACTTGCAGAAACATGTTTATTTCTGCTGAAAAACACGTTTTGAAACTTTCTGTACACTGGGGTTAAGGGCTGAGTGTGTGGGCTCTTCTGAGCCTTGCTGTTACAAGGAGATTCAGTTGTCTGAAAAAACGCGTTTATTTCGGGCTGAAAAACACGTTTTGAAAAGTGTGATGTTACTGCCCCATAACTTACATGGGGTTGACCAAACTTGCAGAAACATGTTTATTTCTGCTGAAAAACACGTTTTGACCCTTTCTGCACAATGGGGTTAAGGGCTGAGTGTGTGGGCTCTTCTGAGCCTTGCTGTTACAAGTAGATTCAGTTGCCTGAAAAAACGCGTTTATTTCGGGCTGAAAAACACGTTTTGAAAAGTGTGATGTTACTGCCCCATAACTTACATGGGGTTGACCAAACTTGCAGAAACATGTTTATTTCTGCTGAAAAACACGTTTTGACACTTTCTGTACACTGGGGTTAAGGGCTGAGTGTGTGGGCTCTTCTGAGCCTTGCTGTTACAAGGAGATTCAGTTGTCTGAAAAAACGGGTTTATTTCGGGCTGAAAAACACGTTTTGAAAAGTGTGATGTTACTGCCCCATAACTTACATGGGGTTGACCAAACTTGCAGAAACATGTTTATTTCTGCTGAAAAACACGTTTTGACACTTTCTGTACACTGGGGTTAAGGGCTGAGTGTGTGGGCTCTTCTGAGCCTTGCTGTTACAAGGAGATTCAGTTGTCTGAAAAAACGCGTTTATTTCGGGCTGAAAAACACGTTTTGAAAAGTGTTCTGTTACTGCCCCATAACTTACATGGGGTTGACCAAACTTGCAGAAACATGTTTATTTCTGCTGAAAAACACGTTTTGACACTTTCTGTACACTGGGGTTAAGGGCTGAGTGTGTGGGCTCTTCTGAGCCTTGCTGTTACAAGTAGATTCAGTTGCCTGAAAAAACGCGTTTATTTCGGGCTGAAAAACACGTTTTGAAAAGTGTGATAATACTGCCCCATAACTTACATGGGGTTGACCAAACTTGCAGAAACATGTTTATTTCTGCTGAAAAACACGTTTTGACACTTTCTGTACACTGGGGTTAAGGGCTGAGTGTGTGGGCTCTTCTGAGCCTTGCTGTTACAAGGAGATTCAGTTGTCTGAAAAAACGCGTTTATTTCGGGCTGAAAAACACGTTTTGAAAAGTGTGATGTTACTGCCCCATAACTTACATGGGGTTGACCAAACTTGCAGAAACATGTTTATTTCTGCTGAAAAACACGTTTTGACCCTTTCTGCACACTGGGGTTAAGGGCTGAGTGTGTGGGCTCTTCTGAGCCTTGCTGTTACAAGTAGATTCAGTTGCCTGAAAAAACGCGTTTATTTCGGGCTGAAAAACACGTTTTGAAAAGTGTGATGTTACTGCCCCATAACTTACATGGGGTTGACCAAACTTGCAGAAACATGTTTATTTCTGCTGAAAAACACGTTTTGACACTTTCTGTACACTGGGGTTAAGGGCTGAGTGTGTGGGCTCTTCTGAGCCTTGCTGTTACAAGGAGATTCAGTTGTCTGAAAAAACGCGTTTATTTCGGGCTGAAAAACACGTTTTGAAAAGTGTGATGTTACTGCCCCATAACTTACATGGGGTTGACCAAACTTGCAGAAACATGTTTATTTCTGCTGAAAAACACGTTTTGACCCTTTCTGCACACTGGGGTTAAGGGCTGAGTGTGTGGGCTTTTCTGAGCCTTGCTGTTACAAGTAGATTCAGTTGCCTGAAAAAACGCGTTTATTTCGGGCTGAAAAACACGTTTTGAAAAGTGTGATGTTACTGCCTCATAACTTACATGGGGTTGACCAAACTTGCAGAAACATGTTTATTTCTGCTGAAAAACACGTTTTGACACTTTCTGTACACTGGGGTTAAGGGCTGAGTGTGTGGGCTCTTCTGAGCCTTGCTGTTACAAGTAGATTCAGTTGCCTGAAAAAACGCGTTTATTTCGGGCTGAAAAACACGTTTTGAAAAGTGTGATGTTACTGCCCCATAACTTACATGGGGTTGACCAAACTTGCAGAAACATGTTTATTTCTGCTGAAAAACACGTTTTGACACTTTCTGTACACTGGGGTTAAGGGCTGAGTGTGTGGGCTCTTCTGAGCCTTGCTGTTACAAGGAGATTCAGTTGTCTGAAAAAACGCGTTTATTTCGGGCTGAAAAACACGTTTTGAAAAGTGTGATGTTACTGCCCCATAACTTACATGGGGTTGACCAAACTTGCAGAAACATGTTTATTTCTGCTGAAAAACACGTTTTGACACTTTCTGTACACTGGGGTTAAGGGCTGAGTGTGTGGGCTCTTCTGAGCCTTGCTGTTACAAGTAGATTCAGTTGCCTGAAAAAACGCGTTTATTTCGGGCTGAAAAACACGTTTTGAAAAGTGTGATAATACTGCCCCATAACTTACATGGGGTTGACCAAACTTGCAGAAACATGTTTATTTCTGCTGAAAAACACGTTTTGACACTTTCTGTACACTGGGGTTAAGGGCTGAGTGTGTGGGCTCTTCTGAGCCTTGCTGTTACATGGAGATTCAGTTGTCTGAAAAAACGCGTTTATTTCGGGCTGAAAAACACGTTTTGAAAAGTGTGATGTTACTGCCCCATAACTTACATGGGGTTGACCAAACTTGCAGAAACATGTTTATTTCTGCTGAAAAACACGTTTTGACACTTTCTGTACACTGGGGTTAAGGGCTGAGTGTGTGGGCTCTTCTGAGCCTTGCTGTTACAAGTAGATTCAGTTGCCTGAAAAAACGTGTTTATTTTGGGCTGAAAAACACGTTTTGAAAAGTGTGATGTTACTGCCCCATAACTTACATGGGGTTGACCAAACTTGCAGAAACATGTTTATTTCTGCTGAAAAACACGTTTTGACACTTTCTGTACACTGGGGTTAAGGGCTGAGTGTGTGGGCTCTTCTGAGCCTTGCTGTTACAAGGAGATTCAGTTGTCTGAAAAAACGCGTTTATTTCGGGCTGAAAAACACGTTTTGAAAAGTGTGATGTTACTGCCCCATAACTTACATGGGGTTGACCAAACTTGCAGAAACATGTTTATTTCTGCTGAAAAACACGTTTTGACCCTTTCTGCACACTGGGGTTAAGGGCTGAGTGTGTGGGCTCTTCTGAGCCTTGCTGTTACAAGTAGATTCAGTTGTCTGAAAAAACGCGTTTATTTCGGGCTGAAAAACACGTTTTGAAAAGTGTGATGTTACTGCCCCATAACTTACATGGGGTTGACCAAACTTGCAGAAACATGTTTATTTCTACTGAAAAACACGTTTTGACACTTTCTGTACACTGGGGTTAAGGGCTGAGTGTGTGGGCTCTTCTGAGCCTTGCTGTTACAAGGAGATTCAGTTGTCTGAAAAAACGCGTTTATTTCGGGCTGAAAAACACGTTTTGAAAAGTGTGATGTTACTGCCCCATAACTTACATGGGGTTGACCAAACTTGCAGAAACATGTTTATTTCTGCTGAAAAACACGTTTTGACCCTTTCTGCACACTGGGGTTAAGGGCTGAGTGTGTGGGCTCTTCTGAGCCTTGCTGTTACAAGTAGATTCAGTTGCCTGAAAAAACGCGTTTATTTCGGGCTGAAAAACACGTTTTGAAAAGTGTTCTGTTACTGCCCCATAACTTACATGGGGTTGACCAAACTTGCAGAAACATGTTTATTTCTGCTGAAAAACACGTTTTGACACTTTCTGTACACTGGGGTTAAGGGCTGAGTGTGTGGGCTCTTCTGAGCCTTGCTGTTACAAGGAGATTCAGTTGTCTGAAAAAACGCGTTTATTTCGGGCTGAAAAACACGTTTTGAAAAGTGTGATGTTACTGCCCCATAACTTACATGGGGTTGACCAAACTTGCAGAAACATGTTTATTTCTGCTGAAAAACACGTTTTGACCCTTTCTGCACACTGGGGTTAAGGGCTGAGTGTGTGGGCTCTTCTGAGCCTTGCTGTTACAAGTAGATTCAGTTGCCTGAAAAAACGCGTTTATTTCGGGCTGAAAAACACGTTTTGAAAAGTGTGATGTTACTGCCCCATAACTTACATGGGGTTGACCAAACTTGCAGAAACATGTTTATTTCTGCTGAAAAACACGTTTTGACACTTTCTGTACACTGGGGTTAAGGGCTGAGTGTGTGGGCTCTTCTGAGCCTTGCTGTTACAAGGAGATTCAGTTGTCTGAAAAAACGCGTTTATTTCGGGCTGAAAAACACGTTTTGAAAAGTGTGATGTTACTGCCCCATAACTTACATGGGGTTGACCAAACTTGCAGAAACATGTTTATTTCTGCTGAAAAACACGTTTTGACACTTTCTGTACACTGGGGTTAAGGGCTGAGTGTGTGGGCTCTTCTGAGCCTTGCTGTTACAAGTAGATTCAGTTGCCTGAAAAAACGTGTTTATTTTGGGCTGAAAAACACGTTTTGAAAAGTGTGATGTTACTGCCCCATAACTTACATGGGGTTGACCAAACTTGCAGAAACATGTTTATTTCTGCTGAAAAACACGTTTTGACACTTTCTGTACACTGGGGTTAAGGGCTGAGTGTGTGGGCTCTTCTGAGCCTTGCTGTTACAAGGAGATTCAGTTGTCTGAAAAAACGCGTTTATTTCGGGCTGAAAAACACGTTTTGAAAAGTGTGATGTTACTGCCCCATAACTTACATGGGGTTGACCAAACTTGCAGAAACATGTTTATTTCTGCTGAAAAACACGTTTTGACCCTTTCTGCACACTGGGATTAAGGGCTGAGTGTGTGGGCTCTTCTGAGCCTTGCTGTTACAAGTAGATTCAGTTGTCTGAAAAAACGCGTTTATTTCGGGCTGAAAAACACGTTTTGAAAAGTGTGATGTTACTGCCCCATAACTTACATGGGGTTGACCAAACTTGCAGAAACATGTTTATTTCTACTGAAAAACACGTTTTGACACTTTCTGTACACTGGGGTTAAGGGCTGAGTGTGTGGGCTCTTCTGAGCCTTGCTGTTACAAGGAGATTCAGTTGTCTGAAAAAACGCGTTTATTTCGGGCTGAAAAACACGTTTTGAAAAGTGTGATGTTACTGCCCCATAACTTACATGGGGTTGACCAAACTTGCAGAAACATGTTTATTTCTGCTGAAAAACACGTTTTGACCCTTTCTGCACACTGGGGTTAAGGGCTGAGTGTGTGGGCTCTTCTGAGCCTTGCTGTTAAAGTAGATTCAGTTGCCTGAAAAAACGCGTTTATTTCGGGCTGAAAAACACGTTTTGAAAAGTGTTCTGTTACTGCCCCATAACTTACATGGGGTTGACCAAACTTGCAGAAACATGTTTATTTCTGCTGAAAAACACGTTTTGACACTTTCTGTACACTGGGGTTAAGGGCTGAGTGTGTGGGCTCTTCTGAGCCTTGCTGTTACAAGGAGATTCAGTTGTCTGAAAAAACGCGTTTATTTCGGGCTGAAAAACACGTTTTGAAAAGTGTGATGTTACTGCCCCATAACTTACATGGGGTTGACCAAACTTGCAGAAACATGTTTATTTCTGCTGAAAAACACGTTTTGACCCTTTCTGCACACTGGGGTTAAGGGCTGAGTGTGTGGGCTCTTCTGAGCCTTGCTGTTACAAGTAGATTCAGTTGCCTGAAAAAACGCGTTTATTTCGGGCTGAAAAACACGTTTTGAAAAGTGTGATGTTACTGCCCCATAACTTACATGGGGTTGTCCAAACTTGCAGAAACATGTTTATTTCTGCTGAAAAACACGTTTTGACACTTTCTGTACACTGGGGTTAAGGGCTGAGTGTGTGGGCTCTTCTGAGCCTTGCTGTTACAAGGAGATTCAGTTGTCTGAAAAAACGCGTTTATTTCGGGCTGAAAAACACGTTTTGAAAAGTGTGATGTTACTGCCCCATAACTTACATGGGGTTGACCAAACTTGCAGAAACATGTTTATTTCTGCTGAAAAACACGTTTTGACCCTTTCTGCACACTGGGGTTAAGGGCTGAGTGTGTGGGCTCTTCTGAGCCTTGCTGTTACAAGTAGATTCAGTTGCCTGAAAAAACGCGTTTATTTCGGGCTGAAAAACACGTTTTGAAAAGTGTGATAATACTGCCCCATAACTTACATGGGGTTGACCAAACTTGCAGAAACATGTTTATTTCTGCTGAAAAACACGTTTTGACACTTTCTGTACACTGGGGTTAAGGGCTGAGTGTGTGGGCTCTTCTGAGCCTTGCTGTTACAAGTAGATTCAGTTGCCTGAAAAAACGCGTTTATTTCGGGCTGAAAAACACGTTTTGAAAAGTGTGATGTTACTGCCCCATAACTTACATGGGGTTGACCAAACTTGCAGAAACATGTTTATTTCTGCTGAAAAACACGTTTTGACACTTTCTGTACACTGGGGTTAAGGGCTGAGTGTGTGGGCTCTTCTGAGCCTTGCTGTTACAAGGAGATTCAGTTGTCTGAAAAAACGCGTTTATTTCGGGCTGAAAAACACGTTTTGAAAAGTGTTCTGTTACTGCCCCATAACTTACATGGGGTTGACCAAACTTGCAGAAACATGTTTATTTCTGCTGAAAAACACGTTTTGACACTTTCTGTACACTGGGGTTAAGGGCTGAGTGTGTGGGCTCTTCTGAGCCTTGCTGTTACAAGGAGATTCAGTTGTCTGAAAAAACGCGTTTATTTCGGGCTGAAAAACACGTTTTGAAAAGTGTTCTGTTACTGCCCCATAACTTACATGGGGTTGACCAAACTTGCAGAAACATGTTTATTTCTGCTGAAAAACACGTTTTTACCCTTTCTGCACACTGGGGTTAAGGGCTGAGTGTGTGGGCTCTTCTGAGCCTTGCTGTTACAAGTAGATTCAGTTGCCTGAAAAAACGCGTTTATTTCGGGCTGAAAAACACGTTTTGAAAAGTGTGATGTTACTGCCCCATAACTTACATGGGGTTGACCAAACTTGCAGAAACATGTTTATTTCTGCTGAAAAACACGTTTTGACACTTTCTGTACACTGGGGTTAAGGGCTGAGTGTGTGGGCTCTTCTGAGCCTTGCTGTTACAAGTAGATTCAGTTGCCTGAAAAAACGCGTTTATTTCGGGCTGAAAAACACGTTTTGAAAAGTGTGATAATACTGCCCCATAACTTACATGGGGTTGACCAAACTTGCAGAAACATGTTTATTTCTGCTGAAAAACACGTTTTGACACTTTCTGTACACTGGGGTTAAGGGCTGAGTGTGTGGGCTCTTCTGAGCCTTGCTGTTACAAGTGGATTCAGTTGCCTGAAAAAACGCGTTTATTTCGGGCTGAAAAACACGTTTTGAAAAGTGTGATAATACTGCCCCATAACTTACATGGGGTTGACCAAACTTGCAGAAACATGTTTATTTCTGCTGAAAAACACGTTTTGACACTTTCTGTACACTGGGGTTAAGGGCTGAGTGTGTGGGCTCTTCTGAGCCTTGCTGTTACAAGGAGATTCAGTTGTCTGAAAAAACGCGTTTATTTCGGGCTGAAAAACACGTTTTGAAAAGTGTGATGTTACTGCCCCATAACTTACATGGGGTTGACCAAACTTGCAGAAACATGTTTATTTCTGCTGAAAAACACGTTTTGACACTTTCTGTACACTGGGGTTAAGGGCTGAGTGTGTGGGCTCTTCTGAGCCTTGCTGTTACATGGAGATTCAGTTGTCTGAAAAAACGCGTTTATTTCGGGCTGAAAAACACGTTTTGAAAAGTGTGATGTTACTGCCCCATAACTTACATGGGGTTGACCAAACTTGCAGAAACATGTTTATTTCTGCTGAAAAACACGTTTTGACCCTTTCTGCACAATGGGGTTAAGGGCTGAGTGTGTGGGTCTTCTGAGCCTTGCTGTTACAAGGAGATTCAGTTGTCTGAAAAAACGCGTTTATTTCGGGCTGAAAAACACGTTTTGAAAAGTGTGATGTTACTGCCCCCATAACTTACATGGCGTTGACCAAACTTGCAGAAACATGTTTATTTCTGCTGAAAAACACGTTTTGACACTTTCTGTACACTGGGGTTAAGGGCTGAGTGTGTGGGCTCTTCTGAGCCTTGCTGTTACAAGTAGATTCAGTTGCCTGAAAAAACGCGTTTATTTCGGGCTGAAAAACACGTTTTGAAAAGTGTGATGTTACTGCCCCATAACTTACATGGGGTTGACCAAACTTGCAGAAACATGTTTATTTCTGCTGAAAAACACGTTTTGACACTTTCTGTACACTGGGGTTAAGGGCTGAGTGTGTGGGCTCTTCTGAGCCTTGCTGTTACAAGTAGATTCAGTTGCCTGAAAAACGCGTTTATTTCGGGCTGAAAAACACGTTTTGAAAAGTGTGATGTTACTGCCCCATAACTTACATGGGGTTGACCAAACTTGCAGAAACATGTTTATTTCTGCTGAAAAACACGTTTTGACACTTTCTGTACACTGGGGTTAAGGGCTGAGTGTGTGGGCTCTTCTGAGCCTTGCTGTTACAAGGAGATTCAGTTATCTGAAAAAACGCGTTTCTTTCGGGCTGAAAAACACGTTTTGAAAAGTGTGATGTTACTGCCCCATAACTTACATGGGGTTGACCAAACTTGCAGAAACATGTTTATTTCTGCTGAAAAACACGTTTTGACACTTTCTGTACACTGGGGTTAAGGGCTGAGTGTGTGGGCTCTTCTGAGCCTTGCTGTTACAAGTAGATTCAGTTGTCTGAAAAAACGCGTTTATTTCGGGCTGAAAAACACGTTTTGAAAAGTGTTCTGTTACTGCCCCATAACTTACATGGGGTTGACCAAACTTGCAGAAACATGTTTATTTCTGCTGAAAAACACGTTTTGACACTTTCTGTACACTGGGGTTAAGGGCTGAGTGTGTGGGCTCTTCTGAGCCTTGCTGTTACAAGTAGATTCAGTTGCCTGAAAAAACGCGTTTATTTCGGGCTGAAAAACACGTTTTGAAAAGTGTGATAATACTGCCCCATAACTTACATGGGGTTGACCAAACTTGCAGAAACATGTTTATTTCTGCTGAAAAACACGTTTTGACACTTTCTGTACACTGGGGTTAAGGGCTGAGTGTGTGGGCTCTTCTGAGCCTTGCTGTTACAAGGAGATTCAGTTGTCTGAAAAAACGCGTTTATTTCGGGCTGAAAAACACGTTTTGAAAAGTGTGATGTTACTGCCCCATAACTTACATGGGGTTGACCAAACTTGCAGAAACATGTTTATTTCTGCTGAAAAACACGTTTTGACCCTTTCTGCACACTGGGGTTAAGGGCTGAGTGTGTGGGCTCTTCTGAGCCTTGCTGTTACAAGTAGATTCAGTTGCCTGAAAAAACGCGTTTATTTCGGGCTGAAAAACACGTTTTGAAAAGTGTGATGTTACTGCCCCATAACTTACATGGGGTTGACCAAACTTGCAGAAACATGTTTATTTCTGCTGAAAAACACGTTTTGACACTTTCTGTACACTGGGGTTAAGGGCTGAGTGTGTGGGCTCTTCTGAGCCTTGCTGTTACAAGTAGATTCAGTTGCCTGAAAAAACGCGTTTATTTCGGGCTGAAAAACACGTTTTGAAAAGTGTGATGTTACTGCCCCATAACTTACATGGGGTTGACCAAACTTGCAGAAACATGTTTATTTCTGCTGAAAAACACGTTTTGACACTTTCTGTACACTGGGGTTAAGGGCTGAGTGTGTGGGCTCTTCTGAGCCTTGCTGTTACAAGGAGATTCAGTTGCCTGAAAAAACGCGTTTATTTCGGGCTGAAAAACACGTTTTGAAAAGTGTGATGTTACTGCCCCATAACTTACATGGGGTTGACCAAACTTGCAGAAACATGTTTATTTCTGCTGAAAAACACGTTTTGACACTTTCTGTACACTGGGGTTAAGGGCTGAGTGTGTGGGCTCTTCTGAGCCTTGCTGTTACAAGGAGATTCAGTTGTCTGAAAAAACGCGTTTATTTCGGGCTGAAAAACACGTTTTGAAAAGTGTGATGTTACTGCCCCATAACTTACATGGGGTTGACCAAACTTGCAGAAACATGTTTATTTCTGCTGAAAAACACGTTTTGACACTTTCTGTACACTGGGGTTAAGGGCTGAGTGTGTGGGCTCTTCTGAGCCTTGCTGTTACAAGTAGATTCAGTTGCCTGAAAAAACGTGTTTATTTTGGGCTGAAAAACACGTTTTGAAAAGTGTGATGTTACTGCCCCATAACTTACATGGGGTTGACCAAACTTGCAGAAACATGTTTATTTCTGCTGAAAAACACGTTTTGACACTTTCTGTACACTGGGGTTAAGGGCTGAGTGTGTGGGCTCTTCTGAGCCTTGCTGTTACAAGGAGATTCAGTTGTCTGAAAAAACGCGTTTATTTCGGGCTGAAAAACACGTTTTGAAAAGTGTGATGTTACTGCCCCATAACTTACATGGGGTTGACCAAACTTGCAGAAACATGTTTATTTCTGCTGAAAAACACGTTTTGACCCTTTCTGCACACTGGGGTTAAGGGCTGAGTGTGTGGGCTCTTCTGAGCCTTGCTGTTACAAGTAGATTCAGTTGTCTGAAAAAACGCGTTTATTTCGGGCTGAAAAACACGTTTTGAAAAGTGTGATGTTACTGCCCCCTAACTTACATGGGGTTGACCAAACTTGCAGAAACATGTTTATTTCTACTGAAAAACACGTTTTGACACTTTCTGTACACTGGGGTTAAGGGCTGAGTGTGTGGGCTCTTCTGAGCCTTGCTGTTACAAGGAGATTCAGTTGTCTGAAAAAACGCGTTTATTTCGGGCTGAAAAACACGTTTTGAAAAGTGTGATGTTACTGCCCCATAACTTACATGGGGTTGACCAAACTTGCAGAAACATGTTTATTTCTGCTGAAAAACACGTTTTGACCCTTTCTGCACACTGGGGTTAAGGGCTGAGTGTGTGGGCTCTTCTGAGCCTTGCTGTTACAAGTAGATTCAGTTGCCTGAAAAAACGCGTTTATTTCGGGCTGAAAAACACGTTTTGAAAAGTGTTCTGTTACTGCCCCATAACTTACATGGGGTTGACCAAACTTGCAGAAACATGTTTATTTCTGCTGAAAAACACGTTTTGACACTTTCTGTACACTGGGGTTAAGGGCTGAGTGTGTGGGCTCTTCTGAGCCTTGCTGTTACAAGGAGATTCAGTTGTCTGAAAAAACGCGTTTATTTCGGGCTGAAAAACACGTTTTGAAAAGTGTGATGTTACTGCCCCATAACTTACATGGGGTTGACCAAACTTGCAGAAACATGTTTATTTCTGCTGAAAAACACGTTTTGACCCTTTCTGCACACTGGGGTTAAGGGCTGAGTGTGTGGGCTCTTCTGAGCCTTGCTGTTACAAGTAGATTCAGTTGCCTGAAAAAACGCGTTTATTTCGGGCTGAAAAACACGTTTTGAAAAGTGTGATGTTACTGCCCCATAACTTACATGGGGTTGTCCAAACTTGCAGAAACATGTTTATTTCTGCTGAAAAACACGTTTTGACACTTTCTGTACACTGGGGTTAAGGGCTGAGTGTGTGGGCTCTTCTGAGCCTTGCTGTTACAAGGAGATTCAGTTGTCTGAAAAAACGCGTTTATTTCGGGCTGAAAAACACGTTTTGAAAAGTGTGATGTTACTGCCCCATAACTTACATGGGGTTGACCAAACTTGCAGAAACATGTTTATTTCTGCTGAAAAACACGTTTTGACCCTTTCTGCACACTGGGGTTAAGGGCTGAGTGTGTGGGCTCTTCTGAGCCTTGCTGTTACAAGTAGATTCAGTGCCTGAAAAAAACGCGTTTATTTCGGGCTGAAAAACACGTTTTGAAAAGTGTGATAATACTGCCCCATAACTTACATGGGGTTGACCAAACTTGCAGAAACATGTTTATTTCTGCTGAAAAACACGTTTTGACACTTTCTGTACACTGGGGTTAAGGGCTGAGTGTGTGGGCTCTTCTGAGCCTTGCTGTTACAAGTAGATTCAGTTGCCTGAAAAAACGCGTTTATTTCGGGCTGAAAAACACGTTTTGAAAAGTGTGATGTTACTGCCCCATAACTTACATGGGGTTGACCAAACTTGCAGAAACATGTTTATTTCTGCTGAAAAACACGTTTTGACACTTTCTGTACACTGGGGTTAAGGGCTGAGTGTGTGGGCTCTTCTGAGCCTTGCTGTTACAAGGAGATTCAGTTGTCTGAAAAAACGCGTTTATTTCGGGCTGAAAAACACGTTTTGAAAAGTGTTCTGTTACTGCCCCATAACTTACATGGGGTTGACCAAACTTGCAGAAACATGTTTATTTCTGCTGAAAAACACGTTTTGACACTTTCTGTACACTGGGGTTAAGGGCTGAGTGTGTGGGCTCTTCTGAGCCTTGCTGTTACAAGGAGATTCAGTTGTCTGAAAAAACGCGTTTATTTCGGGCTGAAAAACACGTTTTGAAAAGTGTTCTGTTACTGCCCCATAACTTACATGGGGTTGACCAAACTTGCAGAAACATGTTTATTTCTGCTGAAAAACACGTTTTGACCCTTTCTGCACACTGGGGTTAAGGGCTGAGTGTGTGGGCTCTTCTGAGCCTTGCTGTTACAAGTAGATTCAGTTGCCTGAAAAAACGCGTTTATTTCGGGCTGAAAAACACGTTTTGAAAAGTGTGATGTTACTGCCCCATAACTTACATGGGGTTGACCAAACTTGCAGAAACATGTTTATTTCTGCTGAAAAACACGTTTTGACACTTTCTGTACACTGGGGTTAAGGGCTGAGTGTGTGGGCTCTTCTGAGCCTTGCTGTTACAAGTGGATTCAGTTGCCTGAAAAAACGCGTTTATTTCGGGCTGAAAAACACGTTTTGAAAAGTGTGATAATACTGCCCCATAACTTACATGGGGTTGACCAAACTTGCAGAAACATGTTTATTTCTGCTGAAAAACACGTTTTGACACTTTCTGTACACTGGGGTTAAGGGCTGAGTGTGTGGGCTCTTCTGAGCCTTGCTGTTACAAGGAGATTCAGTTGTCTGAAAAAACGCGTTTATTTCGGGCTGAAAAACACGTTTTGAAAAGTGTGATGTTACTGCCCCATAACTTACATGGGGTTGACCAAACTTGCAGAAACATGTTTATTTCTGCTGAAAAACACGTTTTGACACTTTCTGTACACTGAGGTTAAGGGCTGAGTGTGTGGGCTCTTCTGAGCCTTGCTGTTACATGGAGATTCAGTTGTCTGAAAAAACGCGTTTATTTCGGGCTGAAAAACACGTTTTGAAAAGTGTGATGTTACTGCCCCATAACTTACATGGGGTTGACCAAACTTGCAGAAACATGTTTATTTCTGCTGAAAAACACGTTTTGACACTTTCTGTACACTGGGGTTAAGGGCTGAGTGTGTGGGCTCTTCTGAGCCTTGCTGTTACAAGGAGATTCAGTTGTCTGAAAAAACGCGTTTATTTCGGGCTGAAAAACACGTTTTGAAAAGTGTGATGTTACTGCCCCATAACTTACATGGGGTTGACCAAACTTGCAGAAACATGTTTATTTCTGCTGAAAAACACGTTTTGACCCTTTCTGCACACTGGGGTTAAGGGCTGAGTGTGTGGGCTCTTCTGACCCTTGCTGTTACAAGTAGATTCAGTTGCCTGAAAAAACGCGTTTATTTCGGGCTGAAAAACACGTTTTGAAAAGTGTTCTGTTACTGCCCCATAACTTACATGGGGTTGACCAAACTTGCAGAAACATGTTTATTTCTGCTGAAAAACACGTTTTGACACTTTCTGTACACTGGGGTTAAGGGCTGAGTGTGTGGGCTCTTCTTAGCCTTGCTGTTACAAGGAGATTCAGTTGTCTGAAAAAACGCGTTTATTTCGGGCTGAAAAACACGTTTTGAAAAGTGTGATGTTACTGCCCCATAACTTACATGGGGTTGACCAAACTTGCAGAAACATGTTTATTTCTGCTGAAAAACACGTTTTGACCCTTTCTGCACACTGGGGTTAAGGGCTGAGTGTGTGGGCTCTTCTGAGCCTTGCTGTTACAAGTAGATTCAGTTGCCTGAAAAAACGCGTTTATTTCGGGCTGAAAAACACGTTTTGAAAAGTGTGATGTTACTGCCCCATAACTTACATGGGGTTGACCAAACTTGCAGAAACATGTTTATTTCTGCTGAAAAACACGTTTTGAAACTTTCTGTACACTGGGGTTAAGGGCTGAGTGTGTGGGCTCTTCTGAGCCTTGCTGTTACAAGGAGATTCAGTTGTCTGAAAAAACGCGTTTATTTCGGGCTGAAAAACACGTTTTGAAAAGTGTGATGTTACTGCCCCATAACTTACATGGGGTTGACCAAACTTGCAGAAACATGTTTATTTCTGCTGAAAAACACGTTTTGACCCTTTCTGCACAATGGGGTTAAGGGCTGAGTGTGTGGGCTCTTCTGAGCCTTGCTGTTACAAGTAGATTCAGTTGCCTGAAAAAACGCGTTTATTTCGGGCTGAAAAACACGTTTTGAAAAGTGTGATGTTACTGCCCCATAACTTACATGGGGTTGACCAAACTTGCAGAAACATGTTTATTTCTGCTGAAAAACACGTTTTGACACTTTCTGTACACTGGGGTTAAGGGCTGAGTGTGTGGGCTCTTCTGAGCCTTGCTGTTACAAGGAGATTCAGTTGTCTGAAAAAACGGGTTTATTTCGGGCTGAAAAACACGTTTTGAAAAGTGTGATGTTACTGCCCCATAACTTACATGGGGTTGACCAAACTTGCAGAAACATGTTTATTTCTGCTGAAAAACACGTTTTGACACTTTCTGTACACTGGGGTTAAGGGCTGAGTGTGTGGGCTCTTCTGAGCCTTGCTGTTACAAGGAGATTCAGTTGTCTGAAAAAACGCGTTTATTTCGGGCTGAAAAACACGTTTTGAAAAGTGTTCTGTTACTGCCCCATAACTTACATGGGGTTGACCAAACTTGCAGAAACATGTTTATTTCTGCTGAAAAACACGTTTTGACACTTTCTGTACACTGGGGTTAAGGGCTGAGTGTGTGGGCTCTTCTGAGCCTTGCTGTTACAAGTAGATTCAGTTGCCTGAAAAAACGCGTTTATTTCGGGCTGAAAAACACGTTTTGAAAAGTGTGATAATACTGCCCCATAACTTACATGGGGTTGACCAAACTTGCAGAAACATGTTTATTTCTGCTGAAAAACACGTTTTGACACTTTCTGTACACTGGGGTTAAGGGCTGAGTGTGTGGGCTCTTCTGAGCCTTGCTGTTACAAGGAGATTCAGTTGTCTGAAAAAACGCGTTTATTTCGGGCTGAAAAACACGTTTTGAAAAGTGTGATGTTACTGCCCCATAACTTACATGGGGTTGACCAAACTTGCAGAAACATGTTTATTTCTGCTGAAAAACACGTTTTGACCCTTTCTGCACACTGGGGTTAAGGGCTGAGTGTGTGGGCTCTTCTGAGCCTTGCTGTTACAAGTAGATTCAGTTGCCTGAAAAAACGCGTTTATTTCGGGCTGAAAAACACGTTTTGAAAAGTGTGATGTTACTGCCCCATAACTTACATGGGGTTGACCAAACTTGCAGAAACATGTTTATTTCTGCTGAAAAACACGTTTTGACACTTTCTGTACACTGGGGTTAAGGGCTGAGTGTGTGGGCTCTTCTGAGCCTTGCTGTTACAAGGAGATTCAGTTGTCTGAAAAAACGCGTTTATTTCGGGCTGAAAAACACGTTTTGAAAAGTGTGATGTTACTGCCCCATAACTTACATGGGGTTGACCAAACTTGCAGAAACATGTTTATTTCTGCTGAAAAACACGTTTTGACCCTTTCTGCACACTGGGGTTAAGGGCTGAGTGTGTGGGCTCTTCTGAGCCTTGCTGTTACAAGTAGATTCAGTTGCCTGAAAAAACGCGTTTATTTCGGGCTGAAAAACACGTTTTGAAAAGTGTGATGTTACTGCCCCATAACTTACATGGGGTTGACCAAACTTGCAGAAACATGTTTATTTCTGCTGAAAAACACGTTTTGACACTTTCTGTACACTGGGGTTAAGGGCTGAGTGTGTGGGCTCTTCTGAGCCTTGCTGTTACATGGAGATTCAGTTGTCTGAAAAAACGCGTTTATTTCGGGCTGAAAAACACGTTTTGAAAAGTGTGATGTTACTGCCCCATAACTTACATGGGGTTGACCAAACTTGCAGAAACATGTTTATTTCTGCTGAAAAACACGTTTTGACACTTTCTGTACACTGGGGTTAAGGGCTGAGTGTGTGGGCTCTTCTGAGCCTTGCTGTTACAAGGAGATTCAGTTGTCTGAAAAAACGCGTTTATTTCGGGCTGAAAAACACGTTTTGAAAAGTGTGATGTTACTGCCCCATAACTTACATGGGGTTGACCAAACTTGCAGAAACATGTTTATTTCTGCTGAAAAACACGTTTTGACCCTTTCTGCACACTGGGGTTAAGGGCTGAGTGTGTGGGCTCTTCTGACCCTTGCTGTTACAAGTAGATTCAGTTGCCTGAAAAAACGCGTTTATTTCGGGCTGAAAAACACGTTTTGAAAAGTGTTCTGTTACTGCCCCATAACTTACATGGGGTTGACCAAACTTGCAGAAACATGTTTATTTCTGCTGAAAAACACGTTTTGACACTTTCTGTACACTGGGGTTAAGGGCTGAGTGTGTGGGCTCTTCTTAGCCTTGCTGTTACAAGGAGATTCAGTTGTCTGAAAAAACGCGTTTATTTCGGGCTGAAAAACACGTTTTGAAAAGTGTGATGTTACTGCCCCATAACTTACATGGGGTTGACCAAACTTGCAGAAACATGTTTATTTCTGCTGAAAAACACGTTTTGACCCTTTCTGCACACTGGGGTTAAGGGCTGAGTGTGTGGGCTCTTCTGAGCCTTGCTGTTACAAGTAGATTCAGTTGCCTGAAAAAACGCGTTTATTTCGGGCTGAAAAACACGTTTTGAAAAGTGTGATGTTACTGCCCCATAACTTACATGGGGTTGACCAAACTTGCAGAAACATGTTTATTTCTGCTGAAAAACACGTTTTGAAACTTTCTGTACACTGGGGTTAAGGGCTGAGTGTGTGGGCTCTTCTGAGCCTTGCTGTTACAAGGAGATTCAGTTGTCTGAAAAAACGCGTTTATTTCGGGCTGAAAAACACGTTTTGAAAAGTGTGATGTTACTGCCCCATAACTTACATGGGGTTGACCAAACTTGCAGAAACATGTTTATTTCTGCTGAAAAACACGTTTTGACCCTTTCTGCACAATGGGGTTAAGGGCTGAGTGTGTGGGCTCTTCTGAGCCTTGCTGTTACAAGTAGATTCAGTTGCCTGAAAAAACGCGTTTATTTCGGGCTGAAAAACACGTTTTGAAAAGTGTGATGTTACTGCCCCATAACTTACATGGGGTTGACCAAACTTGCAGAAACATGTTTATTTCTGCTGAAAAACACGTTTTGACACTTTCTGTACACTGGGGTTAAGGGCTGAGTGTGTGGGCTCTTCTGAGCCTTGCTGTTACAAGGAGATTCAGTTGTCTGAAAAAACGGGTTTATTTCGGGCTGAAAAACACGTTTTGAAAAGTGTGATGTTACTGCCCCATAACTTACATGGGGTTGACCAAACTTGCAGAAACATGTTTATTTCTGCTGAAAAACACGTTTTGACACTTTCTGTACACTGGGGTTAAGGGCTGAGTGTGTGGGCTCTTCTGAGCCTTGCTGTTACAAGGAGATTCAGTTGTCTGAAAAAACGCGTTTATTTCGGGCTGAAAAACACGTTTTGAAAAGTGTTCTGTTACTGCCCCATAACTTACATGGGGTTGACCAAACTTGCAGAAACATGTTTATTTCTGCTGAAAAACACGTTTTGACACTTTCTGTACACTGGGGTTAAGGGCTGAGTGTGTGGGCTCTTCTGAGCCTTGCTGTTACAAGTAGATTCAGTTGCCTGAAAAAACGCGTTTATTTCGGGCTGAAAAACACGTTTTGAAAAGTGTGATAATACTGCCCCATAACTTACATGGGGTTGACCAAACTTGCAGAAACATGTTTATTTCTGCTGAAAAACACGTTTTGACACTTTCTGTACACTGGGGTTAAGGGCTGAGTGTGTGGGCTCTTCTGAGCCTTGCTGTTACAAGGAGATTCAGTTGTCTGAAAAAACGCGTTTATTTCGGGCTGAAAAACACGTTTTGAAAAGTGTGATGTTACTGCCCCATAACTTACATGGGGTTGACCAAACTTGCAGAAACATGTTTATTTCTGCTGAAAAACACGTTTTGACCCTTTCTGCACACTGGGGTTAAGGGCTGAGTGTGTGGGCTCTTCTGAGCATTGCTGTTACAAGTAGATTCAGTTGCCTGAAAAAACGCGTTTATTTCGGGCTGAAAAACACGTTTTGAAAAGTGTGATGTTACTGCCCCATAACTTACATGGGGTTGACCAAACTTGCAGAAACATGTTTATTTCTGCTGAAAAACACGTTTTGACACTTTCTGTACACTGGGGTTAAGGGCTGAGTGTGTGGGCTCTTCTGAGCCTTGCTGTTACAAGGAGATTCAGTTGTCTGAAAAAACGCGTTTATTTCGGGCTGAAAAACACGTTTTGAAAAGTGTGATGTTACTGCCCCATAACTTACATGGGGTTGACCAAACTTGCAGAAACATGTTTATTTCTGCTGAAAAACACGTTTTGACCCTTTCTGCACACTGGGGTTAAGGGCTGAGTGTGTGGGCTCTTCTGAGCCTTGCTGTTACAAGTAGATTCAGTTGCCTGAAAAAACGCGTTTATTTCGGGCTGAAAAACACGTTTTGAAAAGTGTGATGTTACTGCCCCATAACTTACATGGGGTTGACCAAACTTGCAGAAACATGTTTATTTCTGCTGAAAAACACGTTTTGACACTTTCTGTACACTGGGGTTAAGGGCTGAGTGTGTGGGCTCTTCTGAGCCTTGCTGTTACAAGTAGATTCAGTTGCCTGAAAAAACGCGTTTATTTCGGGCTGAAAAACACGTTTTGAAAAGTGTGATGTTACTGCCCCATAACTTACATGGGGTTGACCAAACTTGCAGAAACATGTTTATTTCTGCTGAAAAACACGTTTTGACACTTTCTGTACACTGGGGTTAAGGGCTGAGTGTGTGGGCTCTTCTGAGCCTTGCTGTTACAAGGAGATTCAGTTGTCTGAAAAAACGCGTTTATTTCGGGCTGAAAAACACGTTTTGAAAAGTGTGATGTTACTGCCCCATAACTTACATGGGGTTGACCAAACTTGCAGAAACATGTTTATTTCTGCTGAAAAACACGTTTTGACCCTTTCTGCACACTGGGGTTAAGGGCTGAGTGTGTGGGCTCTTCTGAGCCTTGCTGTTACAAGTAGATTCAGTTGCCTGAAAAAACGCGTTTATTTCGGGCTGAAAAACACGTTTTGAAAAGTGTTCTGTTACTGCCCCATAACTTACATGGGGTTGACCAAACTTGCAGAAACATGTTTATTTCTGCTGAAAAACACGTTTTGACACTTTCTGTACACTGGGGTTAAGGGCTGAGTGTGTGGGCTCTTCTGAGCCTTGCTGTTACAAGGAGATTCAGTTGTCTGAAAAAACGCGTTTATTTCGGGCTGAAAAACACGTTTTGAAAAGTGTGATGTTACTGCCCCATAACTTACATGGGGTTGACCAAACTTGCAGAAACATGTTTATTTCTGCTGAAAAACACGTTTTGACCCTTTCTGCACACTGGGGTTAAGGGCTGAGTGTGTGGGCTCTTCTGAGCCTTGCTGTTACAAGTAGATTCAGTTGCCTGAAAAAACGCGTTTATTTCGGGCTGAAAAACACGTTTTGAAAAGTGTGATGTTACTGCCCCATAACTTACATGGGGTTGTCCAAACTTGCAGAAACATGTTTATTTCTGCTGAAAAACACGTTTTGACACTTTCTGTACACTGGGGTTAAGGGCTGAGTGTGTGGGCTCTTCTGAGCCTTGCTGTTACAAGGAGATTCAGTTGTCTGAAAAAACGCGTTTATTTCGGGCTGAAAAACACGTTTTGAAAAGTGTGATGTTACTGCCCCATAACTTACATGGGGTTGACCAAACTTGCAGAAACATGTTTATTTCTGCTGAAAAACACGTTTTGACCCTTTCTGCACACTGGGGTTAAGGGCTGAGTGTGTGGGCTCTTCTGAGCCTTGCTGTTACAAGTAGATTCAGTTGCCTGAAAAAACGCGTTTATTTCGGGCTGAAAAACACGTTTTGAAAAGTGTGATAATACTGCCCCATAACTTACATGGGGTTGACCAAACTTGCAGAAACATGTTTATTTCTGCTGAAAAACACGTTTTGACACTTTCTGTACACTGGGGTTAAGGGCTGAGTGTGTGGGCTCTTCTGAGCCTTGCTGTTACAAGTAGATTCAGTTGCCTGAAAAAACGCGTTTATTTCGGGCTGAAAAACACGTTTTGAAAAGTGTGATGTTACTGCCCCATAACTTACATGGGGTTGACCAAACTTGCAGAAACATGTTTATTTCTGCTGAAAAACACGTTTTGACACTTTCTGTACACTGGGGTTAAGGGCTGAGTGTGTGGGCTCTTCTGAGCCTTGCTGTTACAAGGAGATTCAGTTGTCTGAAAAAACGCGTTTATTTCGGGCTGAAAAACACGTTTTGAAAAGTGTTCTGTTACTGCCCCATAACTTACATGGGGTTGACCAAACTTGCAGAAACATGTTTATTTCTGCTGAAAAACACGTTTTGACACTTTCTGTACACTGGGGTTAAGGGCTGAGTGTGTGGGCTCTTCTGAGCCTTGCTGTTACAAGGAGATTCAGTTGTCTGAAAAAACGCGTTTATTTCGGGCTGAAAAACACGTTTTGAAAAGTGTTCTGTTACTGCCCCATAACTTACATGGGGTTGACCAAACTTGCAGAAACATGTTTATTTCTGCTGAAAAACACGTTTTGACCCTTTCTGCACACTGGGGTTAAGGGCTGAGTGTGTGGGCTCTTCTGAGCCTTGCTGTTACAAGTAGATTCAGTTGCCTGAAAAAACGCGTTTATTTCGGGCTGAAAAACACGTTTTGAAAAGTGTGATGTTACTGCCCCATAACTTACATGGGGTTGACCAAACTTGCAGAAACATGTTTATTTCTGCTGAAAAACACGTTTTGACACTTTCTGTACACTGGGGTTAAGGGCTGAGTGTGTGGGCTCTTCTGAGCCTTGCTGTTACAAGTAGATTCAGTTGCCTGAAAAAACGCGTTTATTTCGGGCTGAAAAACACGTTTTGAAAAGTGTGATAATACTGCCCCATAACTTACATGGGGTTGACCAAACTTGCAGAAACATGTTTATTTCTGCTGAAAAACACGTTTTGACACTTTCTGTACACTGGGGTTAAGGGCTGAGTGTGTGGGCTCTTCTGAGCCTTGCTGTTACAAGTGGATTCAGTTGCCTGAAAAAACGCGTTTATTTCGGGCTGAAAAACACGTTTTGAAAAGTGTGATAATACTGCCCCATAACTTACATGGGGTTGACCAAACTTGCAGAAACATGTTTATTTCTGCTGAAAAACACGTTTTGACACTTTCTGTACACTGGGGTTAAGGGCTGAGTGTGTGGGCTCTTCTGAGCCTTGCTGTTACAAGGAGATTCAGTTGTCTGAAAAAACGCGTTTATTTCGGGCTGAAAAACACGTTTTGAAAAGTGTGATGTTACTGCCCCATAACTTACATGGGGTTGACCAAACTTGCAGAAACATGTTTATTTCTGCTGAAAAACACGTTTTGACACTTTCTGTACACTGGGGTTAAGGGCTGAGTGTGTGGGCTCTTCTGAGCCTTGCTGTTACATGGAGATTCAGTTGTCTGAAAAAACGCGTTTATTTCGGGCTGAAAAACACGTTTTGAAAAGTGTGATGTTACTGCCCCATAACTTACATGGGGTTGACCAAACTTGCAGAAACATGTTTATTTCTGCTGAAAAACACGTTTTGACCCTTTCTGCACAATGGGGTTAAGGGCTGAGTGTGTGGGTCTTCTGAGCCTTGCTGTTACAAGGAGATTCAGTTGTCTGAAAAAACGCGTTTATTTCGGGCTGAAAAACACGTTTTGAAAAGTGTGATGTTACTGCCCCATAACTTACATGGCGTTGACCAAACTTGCAGAAACATGTTTATTTCTGCTGAAAAACACGTTTTGACACTTTCTGTACACTGGGGTTAAGGGCTGAGTGTGTGGGCTCTTCTGAGCCTTGCTGTTACAAGTAGATTCAGTTGCCTGAAAAAACGCGTTTATTTCGGGCTGAAAAACACGTTTTGAAAAGTGTGATGTTACTGCCCCATAACTTACATGGGGTTGACCAAACTTGCAGAAACATGTTTATTTCTGCTGAAAAACACGTTTTGACACTTTCTGTACACTGGGGTTAAGGGCTGAGTGTGTGGGCTCTTCTGAGCCTTGCTGTTACAAGTAGATTCAGTTGCCTGAAAAAACGCGTTTATTTCGGGCTGAAAAACACGTTTTGAAAAGTGTGATGTTACTGCCCCATAACTTACATGGGGTTGACCAAACTTGCAGAAACATGTTTATTTCTGCTGAAAAACACGTTTTGACACTTTCTGTACACTGGGGTTAAGGGCTGAGTGTGTGGGCTCTTCTGAGCCTTGCTGTTACAAGGAGATTCAGTTATCTGAAAAAACGCGTTTCTTTCGGGCTGAAAAACACGTTTTGAAAAGTGTGATGTTACTGCCCCATAACTTACATGGGGTTGACCAAACTTGCAGAAACATGTTTATTTCTGCTGAAAAACACGTTTTGACACTTTCTGTACACTGGGGTTAAGGGCTGAGTGTGTGGGCTCTTCTGAGCCTTGCTGTTACAAGTAGATTCAGTTGTCTGAAAAAACGCGTTTATTTCGGGCTGAAAAACACGTTTTGAAAAGTGTTCTGTTACTGCCCCATAACTTACATGGGGTTGACCAAACTTGCAGAAACATGTTTATTTCTGCTGAAAAACACGTTTTGACACTTTCTGTACACTGGGGTTAAGGGCTGAGTGTGTGGGCTCTTCTGAGCCTTGCTGTTACAAGTAGATTCAGTTGCCTGAAAAAACGCGTTTATTTCGGGCTGAAAAACACGTTTTGAAAAGTGTGATAATACTGCCCCATAACTTACATGGGGTTGACCAAACTTGCAGAAACATGTTTATTTCTGCTGAAAAACACGTTTTGACACTTTCTGTACACTGGGGTTAAGGGCTGAGTGTGTGGGCTCTTCTGAGCCTTGCTGTTACAAGGAGATTCAGTTGTCTGAAAAAACGCGTTTATTTCGGGCTGAAAAACACGTTTTGAAAAGTGTGATGTTACTGCCCCATAACTTACATGGGGTTGACCAAACTTGCAGAAACATGTTTATTTCTGCTGAAAAACACGTTTTGACCCTTTCTGCACACTGGGGTTAAGGGCTGAGTGTGTGGGCTCTTCTGAGCCTTGCTGTTACAAGTAGATTCAGTTGCCTGAAAAAACGCGTTTATTTCGGGCTGAAAAACACGTTTTGAAAAGTGTGATGTTACTGCCCCATAACTTACATGGGGTTGACCAAACTTGCAGAAACATGTTTATTTCTGCTGAAAAACACGTTTTGACACTTTCTGTACACTGGGGTTAAGGGCTGAGTGTGTGGGCTCTTCTGAGCCTTGCTGTTACAAGTAGATTCAGTTGCCTGAAAAAACGCGTTTATTTCGGGCTGAAAAACACGTTTTGAAAAGTGTGATGTTACTGCCCCATAACTTACATGGGGTTGACCAAACTTGCAGAAACATGTTTATTTCTGCTGAAAAACACGTTTTGACACTTTCTGTACACTGGGGTTAAGGGCTGAGTGTGTGGGCTCTTCTGAGCCTTGCTGTTACAAGGAGATTCAGTTATCTGAAAAAACGCGTTTCTTTCGGGCTGAAAAACACGTTTTGAAAAGTGTGATGTTACTGCCCCATAACTTACATGGGGTTGACCAAACTTGCAGAAACATGTTTATTTCTGCTGAAAAACACGTTTTGACACTTTCTGTACACTGGGGTTAAGGGCTGAATGTGTGGGCTCTTCTGAGCCTTGCTGTTACAAGGAGATTCAGTTGTCTGAAAAAACGCGTTTATTTCGGGCTGAAAAACACGTTTTGAAAAGTGTTCTGTTACTGCCCCATAACTTACATGGGGTTGACCAAACTTGCAGAAACATGTTTATTTCTGCTGAAAAACACGTTTTGACACTTTCTGTACACTGGGGTTAAGGGCTGAGTGTGTGGGCTCTTCTGAGCCTTGCTGTTACAAGGAGATTCAGTTGTCTGAAAAAACGCGTTTATTTCGGGCTGAAAAACACGTTTTGAAAAGTGTGATGTTACTGCCCCATAACTTACATGGGGTTGACCAAACTTGCAGAAACATGTTTATTTCTGCTGAAAAACACGTTTTGACCCTTTCTGCACACTGGGGTTAAGGGCTGAGTGTGTGGGCTCTTCTGAGCCTTGCTGTTACAAGTAGATTCAGTTGCCTGAAAAAACGCGTTTATTTCGGGCTGAAAAACACGTTTTGAAAAGTGTGATGTTACTGCCCCATAACTTACATGGGGTTGACCAAACTTGCAGAAACATGTTTATTTCTGCTGAAAAACACGTTTTGACACTTTCTGTACACTGGGGTTAAGGGCTGAGTGTGTGGGCTCTTCTGAGCCTTGCTGTTACAAGGAGATTCAGTTGTCTGAAAAAACGCGTTTATTTCGGGCTGAAAAACACGTTTTGAAAAGTGTGATGTTACTGCCCCATAACTTACATGGGGTTGACCAAACTTGCAGAAACATGTTTATTTCTGCTGAAAAACACGTTTTGACACTTTCTGTACACTGGGGTTAAGGGCTGAGTGTGTGGGCTCTTCTGAGCCTTGCTGTTACAAGTAGATTCAGTTGCCTGAAAAAACGTGTTTATTTTGGGCTGAAAAACACGTTTTGAAAAGTGTGATGTTACTGCCCCATAACTTACATGGGGTTGACCAAACTTGCAGAAACATGTTTATTTCTGCTGAAAAACACGTTTTGACACTTTCTGTACACTGGGGTTAAGGGCTGAGTGTGTGGGCTCTTCTGAGCCTTGCTGTTACAAGGAGATTCAGTTGTCTGAAAAAACGCGTTTATTTCGGGCTGAAAAACACGTTTTGAAAAGTGTGATGTTACTGCCCCATAACTTACATGGGGTTGACCAAACTTGCAGAAACATGTTTATTTCTGCTGAAAAACACGTTTTGACCCTTTCTGCACACTGGGGTTAAGGGCTGAGTGTGTGGGCTCTTCTGAGCCTTGCTGTTACAAGTAGATTCAGTTGTCTGAAAAAACGCGTTTATTTCGGGCTGAAAAACACGTTTTGAAAAGTGTGATGTTACTGCCCCATAACTTACATGGGGTTGACCAAACTTGCAGAAACATGTTTATTTCTACTGAAAAACACGTTTTGACACTTTCTGTACACTGGGGTTAAGGGCTGAGTGTGTGGGCTCTTCTGAGCCTTGCTGTTACAAGGAGATTCAGTTGTCTGAAAAAACGCGTTTATTTCGGGCTGAAAAACACGTTTTGAAAAGTGTGATGTTACTGCCCCATAACTTACATGGGGTTGACCAAACTTGCAGAAACATGTTTATTTCTGCTGAAAAACACGTTTTGACCCTTTCTGCACACTGGGGTTAAGGGCTGAGTGTGTGGGCTCTTCTGAGCCTTGCTGTTACAAGTAGATTCAGTTGCCTGAAAAAACGCGTTTATTTCGGGCTGAAAATCACGTTTTGAAAAGTGTTCTGTTACTGCCCCATAACTTACATGGGGTTGACCAAACTTGCAGAAACATGTTTATTTCTGCTGAAAAACACGTTTTGACACTTTCTGTACACTGGGGTTAAGGGCTGAGTGTGTGGGCTCTTCTGAGCCTTGCTGTTACAAGGAGATTCAGTTGTCTGAAAAAACGCGTTTATTTCGGGCTGAAAAACACGTTTTGAAAAGTGTGATGTTACTGCCCCATAACTTACATGGGGTTGACCAAACTTGCAGAAACATGTTTATTTCTGCTGAAAAACACGTTTTGACCCTTTCTGCACACTGGGGTTAAGGGCTGAGTGTGTGGGCTCTTCTGAGCCTTGCTGTTACAAGTAGATTCAGTTGCCTGAAAAAACGCGTTTATTTCGGGCTGAAAAACACGTTTTGAAAAGTGTGATGTTACTGCCCCATAACTTACATGGGGTTGTCCAAACTTGCAGAAACATGTTTATTTCTGCTGAAAAACACGTTTTGACACTTTCTGTACACTGGGGTTAAGGGCTGAGTGTGTGGGCTCTTCTGAGCCTTGCTGTTACAAGGAGATTCAGTTGTCTGAAAAAACGCGTTTATTTCGGGCTGAAAAACACGTTTTGAAAAGTGTTGATGTTACTGCCCCATAACTTACATGGGGTTGACCAAACTTGCAGAAACATGTTTATTTCTGCTGAAAAACACGTTTTGACCCTTTCTGCACACTGGGGTTAAGGGCTGAGTGTGTGGGCTCTTCTGAGCCTTGCTGTTACAAGTAGATTCAGTTGCCTGAAAAAACGCGTTTATTTCGGGCTGAAAAACACGTTTTGAAAAGTGTGATAATACTGCCCCATAACTTACATGGGGTTGACCAAACTTGCAGAAACATGTTTATTTCTGCTGAAAAACACGTTTTGACACTTTCTGTACACTGGGGTTAAGGGCTGAGTGTGTGGGCTCTTCTGAGCCTTGCTGTTACAAGTAGATTCAGTTGCCTGAAAAAACGCGTTTATTTCGGGCTGAAAAACACGTTTTGAAAAGTGTGATGTTACTGCCCCATAACTTACATGGGGTTGACCAAACTTGCAGAAACATGTTTATTTCTGCTGAAAAACACGTTTTGACACTTTCTGTACACTGGGGTTAAGGGCTGAGTGTGTGGGCTCTTCTGAGCCTTGCTGTTACAAGGAGATTCAGTTGTCTGAAAAAACGCGTTTATTTCGGGCTGAAAAACACGTTTTGAAAAGTGTTCTGTTACTGCCCCATAACTTACATGGGGTTGACCAAACTTGCAGAAACATGTTTATTTCTGCTGAAAAACACGTTTTGACACTTTCTGTACACTGGGGTTAAGGGCTGAGTGTGTGGGCTCTTCTGAGCCTTGCTGTTACAAGGAGATTCAGTTGTCTGAAAAAACGCGTTTATTTCGGGCTGAAAAACACGTTTTGAAAAGTGTTCTGTTACTGCCCCATAACTTACATGGGGTTGACCAAACTTGCAGAAACATGTTTATTTCTGCTGAAAAACACGTTTTGACCCTTTCTGCACACTGGGGTTAAGGGCTGAGTGTGTGGGCTCTTCTGAGCCTTGCTGTTACAAGTAGATTCAGTTGCCTGAAAAAACGCGTTTATTTCGGGCTGAAAAACACGTTTTGAAAAGTGTGATGTTACTGCCCCATAACTTACATGGGGTTGACCAAACTTGCAGAAACATGTTTATTTCTGCTGAAAAACACGTTTGACACTTTCTGTACACTGGGGTTAAGGGCTGAGTGTGTGGGCTCTTCTGAGCCTTGCTGTTACAAGTAGATTCAGTTGCCTGAAAAAACGCGTTTATTTCGGGCTGAAAAACACGTTTTGAAAAGTGTGATAATACTGCCCCATAACTTACATGGGGTTGACCAAACTTGCAGAAACATGTTTATTTCTGCTGAAAAACACGTTTTGACACTTTCTGTACACTGGGGTTAAGGGCTGAGTGTGTGGGCTCTTCTGAGCCTTGCTGTTACAAGTGGATTCAGTTGCCTGAAAAAACGCGTTTATTTCGGGCTGAAAAACACGTTTTGAAAAGTGTGATAATACTGCCCCATAACTTACATGGGGTTGACCAAACTTGCAGAAACATGTTTATTTCTGCTGAAAAACACGTTTTGACACTTTCTGTACACTGGGGTTAAGGGCTGAGTGTGTGGGCTCTTCTGAGCCTTGCTGTTACAAGGAGATTCAGTTGTCTGAAAAAACGCGTTTATTTCGGGCTGAAAAACACGTTTTGAAAAGTGTGATGTTACTGCCCCATAACTTACATGGGGTTGACCAAACTTGCAGAAACATGTTTATTTCTGCTGAAAAACACGTTTTGACACTTTCTGTACACTGGGGTTAAGGGCTGAGTGTGTGGGCTCTTCTGAGCCTTGCTGTTACATGGAGATTCAGTTGTCTGAAAAAACGCGTTTATTTCGGGCTGAAAAACACGTTTTGAAAAGTGTGATGTTACTGCCCCATAACTTACATGGGGTTGACCAAACTTGCAGAAACATGTTTATTTCTGCTGAAAAACACGTTTTGACACTTTCTGTACACTGGGGTTAAGGGCTGAGTGTGTGGGCTCTTCTGAGCCTTGCTGTTACAAGGAGATTCAGTTGTCTGAAAAAACGCGTTTATTTCGGGCTGAAAAACACGTTTTGAAAAGTGTGATGTTACTGCCCCATAACTTACATGGGGTTGACCAAACTTGCAGAAACATGTTTATTTCTGCTGAAAAACACGTTTTGACCCTTTCTGCACACTGGGGTTAAGGGCTGAGTGTGTGGGCTCTTCTGACCCTTGCTGTTACAAGTAGATTCAGTTGCCTGAAAAAACGCGTTTATTTCGGGCTGAAAAACACGTTTTGAAAAGTGTTCTGTTACTGCCCCATAACTTACATGGGGTTGACCAAACTTGCAGAAACATGTTTATTTCTGCTGAAAAACACGTTTTGACACTTTCTGTACACTGGGGTTAAGGGCTGAGTGTGTGGGCTCTTCTTAGCCTTGCTGTTACAAGGAGATTCAGTTGTCTGAAAAAACGCGTTTATTTCGGGCTGAAAAACACGTTTTGAAAAGTGTGATGTTACTGCCCCATAACTTACATGGGGTTGACCAAACTTGCAGAAACATGTTTATTTCTGCTGAAAAACACGTTTTGACCCTTTCTGCACACTGGGGTTAAGGGCTGAGTGTGTGGGCTCTTCTGAGCCTTGCTGTTACAAGTAGATTCAGTTGCCTGAAAAAACGCGTTTATTTCGGGCTGAAAAACACGTTTTGAAAAGTGTGATGTTACTGCCCCATAACTTACATGGGGTTGACCAAACTTGCAGAAACATGTTTATTTCTGCTGAAAAACACGTTTTGAAACTTTCTGTACACTGGGGTTAAGGGCTGAGTGTGTGGGCTCTTCTGAGCCTTGCTGTTACAAGGAGATTCAGTTGTCTGAAAAAACGCGTTTATTTCGGGCTGAAAAACACGTTTTGAAAAGTGTGATGTTACTGCCCCATAACTTACATGGGGTTGACCAAACTTGCAGAAACATGTTTATTTCTGCTGAAAAACACGTTTTGACCCTTTCTGCACAATGGGGTTAAGGGCTGAGTGTGTGGGCTCTTCTGAGCCTTGCTGTTACAAGTAGATTCAGTTGCCTGAAAAAACGCGTTTATTTCGGGCTGAAAAACACGTTTTGAAAAGTGTGATGTTACTGCCCCATAACTTACATGGGGTTGACCAAACTTGCAGAAACATGTTTATTTCTGCTGAAAAACACGTTTTGACACTTTCTGTACACTGGGGTTAAGGGCTGAGTGTGTGGGCTCTTCTGAGCCTTGCTGTTACAAGGAGATTCAGTTGTCTGAAAAAACGGGTTTATTTCGGGCTGAAAAACACGTTTTGAAAAGTGTGATGTTACTGCCCCATAACTTACATGGGGTTGACCAAACTTGCAGAAACATGTTTATTTCTGCTGAAAAACACGTTTTGACACTTTCTGTACACTGGGGTTAAGGGCTGAGTGTGTGGGCTCTTCTGAGCCTTGCTGTTACAAGGAGATTCAGTTGTCTGAAAAAACGCGTTTATTTCGGGCTGAAAAACACGTTTTGAAAAGTGTTCTGTTACTGCCCCATAACTTACATGGGGTTGACCAAACTTGCAGAAACATGTTTATTTCTGCTGAAAAACACGTTTTGACACTTTCTGTACACTGGGGTTAAGGGCTGAGTGTGTGGGCTCTTCTGAGCCTTGCTGTTACAAGTAGATTCAGTTGCCTGAAAAAACGCGTTTATTTCGGGCTGAAAAACACGTTTTGAAAAGTGTGATAATACTGCCCCATAACTTACATGGGGTTGACCAAACTTGCAGAAACATGTTTATTTCTGCTGAAAAACACGTTTTGACCCTTTCTGCACACTGGGGTTAAGGGCTGAGTGTGTGGGCTTTTCTGAGCCTTGCTGTTACAAGTAGATTCAGTTGCCTGAAAAAACGCGTTTATTTCGGGCTGAAAAACACGTTTTGAAAAGTGTGATGTTACTGCCTCATAACTTACATGGGGTTGACCAAACTTGCAGAAACATGTTTATTTCTGCTGAAAAACACGTTTTGACACTTTCTGTACACTGGGGTTAAGGGCTGAGTGTGTGGGCTCTTCTGAGCCTTGCTGTTACAAGTAGATTCAGTTGCCTGAAAAAACGCGTTTATTTCGGGCTGAAAAACACGTTTTGAAAAGTGTGATGTTACTGCCCCATAACTTACATGGGGTTGACCAAACTTGCAGAAACATGTTTATTTCTGCTGAAAAACACGTTTTGACACTTTCTGTACACTGGGGTTAAGGGCTGAGTGTGTGGGCTCTTCTGAGCCTTGCTGTTACAAGGAGATTCAGTTGTCTGAAAAACGCGTTTCTTTCGGGCTGAAAAACACGTTTTGAAAAGTGTGATGTTACTGCCCCATAACTTACATGGGGTTGACCAAACTTGCAGAAACATGTTTATTTCTGCTGAAAAACACGTTTTGACCCTTTCTGCACACTGGGGTTAAGGGCTGAGTGTGTGGGCTTTCTGAGCCTTGCTGTTACAAGTAGATTCAGTTGCCTGAAAAAACGCGTTTATTTCGGGCTGAAAAACACGTTTTGAAAAGTGTGATGTTACTGCCTCATAACTTACATGGGGTTGACCAAACTTGCAGAAACATGTTTATTTCTGCTGAAAAACACGTTTTGACACTTTCTGTACACTGGGGTTAAGGGCTGAGTGTGTGGGCTCTTCTGAGCCTTGCTGTTACAAGTAGATTCAGTTGCCTGAAAAACGCGTTTATTTCGGGCTGAAAAACACGTTTTGAAAAGTGTGATGTTACTGCCCCATAACTTACATGGGTTGACCAAACTTGCAGAAACATGTTTATTTCTGCTGAAAAACACGTTTTGACACTTTCTGTACACTGGGGTTAAGGGCTGAGTGTGTGGGCTCTTCTGAGCCTTGCTGTTACAAGGAGATTCAGTTGTCTGAAAAAACGCGTTTCTTTCGGGCTGAAAAACACGTTTTGAAAAGTGTGATGTTACTGCCCCATAACTTACATGGGGTTGACCAAACTTGCAGAAACATGTTTATTTCTGCTGAAAAACACGTTTTGACACTTTCTGTACACTGGGGTTAAGGGCTGAGTGTGTGGGCTCTTCTGAGCCTTGCTGTTACAAGGAGATTCAGTTGTCTGAAAAACGCGTTTATTTCGGGCTGAAAAACACGTTTTGAAAAGTGTGATGTTACTGCCCCATAACTTACATGGGGTTGACCAAACTTGCAGAAAACATGTTTATTTCTGCTGAAAAACACGTTTTGACACTTTCTGTACACTGGGTTAAGGGCTGAGTGTGTGGGCTCTTCTGAGCCTTGCTGTTACAAGTAGATTCAGTTGCCTGAAAAAACGCGTTTATTTCGGGCTGAAAAACACGTTTTGAAAAGTGTGATAATACTGCCCCATAACTTACATGGGGTTGACCAAACTTGCAGAAACATGTTTATTTCTGCTGAAAAACACGTTTTGACACTTTCTGTACACTGGGGTTAAGGGCTGAGTGTGTGGGCTCTTCTGAGCCTTGCTGTTACATGGAGATTCAGTTGTCTGAAAAAACGCGTTTATTTCGGGCTGAAAAACACGTTTTGAAAAGTGTGATGTTACTGCCCCATAACTTACATGGGGTTGACCAAACTTGCAGAAACATGTTTATTTCTGCTGAAAAACACGTTTTGACACTTTCTGTACACTGGGGTTAAGGGCTGAGTGTGTGGGCTCTTCTGAGCCTTGCTGTTACAAGGAGATTCAGTTGTCTGAAAAAACGCGTTTATTTCGGGCTGAAAAACACGTTTTGAAAAGTGTGATGTTACTGCCCCATAACTTACATGGGGTTGACCAAACTTGCAGAAACATGTTTATTTCTGCTGAAAAACACGTTTTGACCCTTTCTGCACACTGGGGTTAAGGGCTGAGTGTGTGGGCTCTTCTGACCCTTGCTGTTACAAGTAGATTCAGTTGCCTGAAAAAACGCGTTTATTCGGGCTGAAAAACACGTTTGAAAGTGTTCTGTTACTGCCCATAACTTACATGGGGTTGACCAAACTTGCAGAAACATGTTTATTTCTGCTGAAAAACACGTTTTGACACTTTCTGTACACTGGGGTTAAGGGCTGAGTGTGTGGGCTCTTCTTAGCCTTGCTGTTACAAGGAGATTCAGTTGTCTGAAAAAACGCGTTTATTTCGGGCTGAAAAACACGTTTTGAAAAGTGTGATGTTACTGCCCCATAACTTACATGGGGTTGACCAAACTTGCAGAAACATGTTTATTTCTGCTGAAAAACACGTTTTGACCCTTTCTGCACACTGGGGTTAAGGGCTGAGTGTGTGGGCTCTTCTGAGCCTTGCTGTTACAAGTAGATTCAGTTGCCTGAAAAAACGCGTTTATTTCGGGCTGAAAAACACGTTTTGAAAAGTGTGATGTTACTGCCCCATAACTTACATGGGGTTGACCAAACTTGCAGAAACATGTTTTATTTCTGCTGAAAAACACGTTTTGAAACTTTCTGTACACTGGGGTTAAGGGCTGAGTGTGTGGGCTCTTCTGAGCCTTGCTGTTACAAGGAGATTCAGTTGTCTGAAAAAACGCGTTTATTTCGGGCTGAAAAACACGTTTTGAAAAGTGTGATGTTACTGCCCCATAACTTACATGGGGTTGACCAAACTTGCAGAAACATGTTTATTTCTGCTGAAAAACACGTTTTGACCCTTTCTGCACAATGGGGTTAAGGGCTGAGTGTGTGGGCTCTTCTGAGCCTTGCTGTTACAAGTAGATTCAGTTGCCTGAAAAAACGCGTTTATTTCGGGCTGAAAAACACGTTTTGAAAAGTGTGATGTTACTGCCCCATAACTTACATGGGGTTGACCAAACTTGCAGAAACATGTTTATTTCTGCTGAAAAACACGTTTTGACACTTTCTGTACACTGGGGTTAAGGGCTGAGTGTGTGGGCTCTTCTGAGCCTTGCTGTTACAAGGAGATTCAGTTGTCTGAAAAAACGGGTTTATTTCGGGCTGAAAAACACGTTTTGAAAAGTGTGATGTTACTGCCCCATAACTTACATGGGGTTGACCAAACTTGCAGAAACATGTTTATTTCTGCTGAAAAACACGTTTTGACACTTTCTGTACACTGGGGTTAAGGGCTGAGTGTGTGGGCTCTTCTGAGCCTTGCTGTTACAAGGAGATTCAGTTGTCTGAAAAAACGCGTTTATTTCGGGCTGAAAAACACGTTTTGAAAAGTGTTCTGTTACTGCCCCATAACTTACATGGGTTGACCAAACTTGCAGAAACATGTTTATTTCTGCTGAAAAACACGTTTTGACACTTTCTGTACACTGGGGTTAAGGGCTGAGTGTGTGGGCTCTTCTGAGCCTTGCTGTTACAAGTAGATTCAGTTGCCTGAAAAAACGCGTTTATTTCGGGCTGAAAAACACGTTTTGAAAAGTGTGATAATACTGCCCCATAACTTACATGGGGTTGACCAAACTTGCAGAAACATGTTTATTTCTGCTGAAAAACACGTTTTGACACTTTCTGTACACTGGGTTAAGGGCTGAGTGTGTGGGCTCTTCTGAGCCTTGCTGTTACAAGGAGATTCAGTTGTCTGAAAAAACGCGTTTATTTCGGGCTGAAAAACACGTTTTGAAAAGTGTGATGTTACTGCCCCATAACTTACATGGGGTTGACCAAACTTGCAGAAACATGTTTATTTCTGCTGAAAAACACGTTTTGACCCTTTCTGCACACTGGGGTTAAGGGCTGAGTGTGTGGGCTCTTCTGAGCATTGCTGTTACAAGTAGATTCAGTTGCCTGAAAAAACGCGTTTATTTCGGGCTGAAAACACGTTTTGAAAAGTGTGATGTTACTGCCCCATAACTTACATGGGGTTGACCAAACTTGCAGAAACATGTTTATTTCTGCTGAAAAACACGTTTTGACACTTTCTGTACACTGGGGTTAAGGGCTGAGTGTGTGGGCTCTTCTGAGCCTTGCTGTTACAAGGAGATTCAGTTGTCTGAAAAAACGCGTTTATTTCGGGCTGAAAAACACGTTTTGAAAAGTGTGATGTTACTGCCCCATAACTTACATGGGGTTGACCAAACTTGCAGAAACATGTTTATTTCTGCTGAAAAACACGTTTTGACCCTTTCTGCACACTGGGGTTAAGGGCTGAGTGTGTGGGCTCTTCTGAGCCTTGCTGTTACAAGTAGATTCAGTTGCCTGAAAAAACGCGTTTATTTCGGGCTGAAAACACGTTTTGAAAAGTGTGATGTTACTGCCCCATAACTTACATGGGGTTGACCAAACTTGCAGAAACATGTTTATTTCTGCTGAAAAACACGTTTTGACACTTTCTGTACACTGGGGTTAAGGACTGAGTGTGTGGGCTCTTCTGAGCCTTGCTGTTACAAGTAGATTCAGTTGCCTGAAAAAACGCGTTTATTTCGGGCTGAAAAAACACGTTTTGAAAAGTGTGATGTTACTGCCCCATAACTTACATGGGGTTGACCAAACTTGCAGAAACATGTTTATTTCTGCTGAAAAACACGTTTTGACACTTTCTGTACACTGGGGTTAAGGGCTGAGTGTGTGGGCTCTTCTGAGCCTTGCTGTTACAAGGAGATTCAGTTGTCTGAAAAAACGCGTTTCTTTCGGGCTGAAAAACACGTTTTGAAAAGTGTGATGTTACTGCCCCATAACTTACATGGGGTTGACCAAACTTGCAGAAACATGTTTATTTCTGCTGAAAAACACGTTTTGACACTTTCTGTACACTGGGGTTAAGGGCTGAGTGTGTGGGCTCTTCTGAGCCTTGCTGTTACAAGGAGATTCAGTTGTCTGAAAAAAACGCGTTTCTTTCGGGCTGAAAAACACGTTTTGAAAAGTGTGATGTTACTGCCCCATAACTTACATGGGGTTGACCAAACTTGCAGAAACATGTTTATTTCTGCTGAAAAACACGTTTTGACACTTTCTGTACACTGGGGTTAAGGGCTGAGTGTGTGGGCTCTTCTGAGCCTTGCTGTTACAAGGAGATTCAGTTGTCTGAAAAAACGCGTTTATTTCGGGCTGAAAAACACGTTTTGAAAAGTGTTCTGTTACTGCCCCATAACTTACATGGGGTTGACCAAACTTGCAGAACATGTTTATTTCTGCTGAAAAACACGTTTTGACCCTTTCTGCACACTGGGGTTAAGGGCTGAGTGTGTGGGCTCTTCTGAGCCTTGCTGTTACAAGTAGATTCAGTTGCCTGAAAAAACGCGTTTATTTCGGGCTGAAAAACACGTTTTGAAAAGTGTGATGTTACTGCCCCATAACTTACATGGGGTTGACCAAACTTGCAGAAACATGTTTAATTCTGCTGAAAAACACGTTTTGACCCTTTCTGCACACTGGGGTTAAGGGCTGAGTGTGTGGGCTCTTCTGAGCCTTGCTGTTACAAGTAGATTCAGTTGCCTGAAAAAACGCGTTTATTTCGGGCTGAAAAACACGTTTTGAAAAGTGTGATGTTACTGCCCCATAACTTACATGGGGTTGACCAAACTTGCAGAAACATGTTTATTTCTGCTGAAAAACACGTTTTGACCCTTTCTGCACACTGGGGTTAAGGGCTGAGTGTGTGGGCTCTTCTGAGCCTTGCTGTTACAAGTAGATTCAGTTGCCTGAAAAAACGCGTTTATTTCGGGCTGAAAAACACGTTTTGAAAAGTGTGATGTTACTGCCCCATAACTTACATGGGTTGACCAAACTTGCAGAAACATGTTTAATTCTGCTGAAAAACACGTTTTGACCCTTTCTGCACACTGGGGTTAAGGGCTGAGTGTGTGGGCTCTTCTGAGCCTTGCTGTTACAAGTAGATTCAGTTGCCTGAAAAAACGCGTTTATTTCGGGCTGAAAAACACGTTTTGAAAAGTGTGATGTTACTGCCCCATAACTTACATGGGGTTGACCAAACTTGCAGAAACATGTTTATTTCTGCTGAAAAACACGTTTTGACACTTTCTGTACACTGGGGTTAAGGGCTGAGTGTGTGGGCTCTTCTGAGCCTTGCTGTTACAAGGAGATTCAGTTGTCTGAAAAAACGCGTTTATTTCGGGCTGAAAAACACGTTTTGAAAAGTGTGATGTTACTGCCCCATAACTTACATGGGGTTGACCAAACTTGCAGAAACATGTTTATTTCTGCTGAAAAACACGTTTTGACACTTTCTGTACACTGGGGTTAAGGGGCTGAGTGTGTGGGCTCTTCTGAGCCTTGCTGTTACAAGGAGATTCAGTTGTCTGAAAAAACGCGTTTATTTCGGGCTGAAAAACACGTTTTGAAAAGTGTTCTGTTACTGCCCCATAACTTACATGGGGTTGACCAAACTTGCAGAAACATGTTTATTTCTGCTGAAAAACACGTTTTGACACTTTCTGTACACTGGGGTTAAGGGCTGAGTGTGTGGGCTCTTCTGAGCCTTGCTGTTACAAGTAGATTCAGTTGCCTGAAAAAACGCGTTTATTTCGGGCTGAAAAACACGTTTTGAAAAGTGTGATAATACTGCCCCATAACTTACATGGGGTTGACCAAACTTGCAGAAACATGTTTATTTCTGCTGAAAAACACGTTTTCACACTTTCTGTACACTGGGGTTAAGGGCTGAGTGTGTGGGCTCTTCTGAGCCTTGCTGTTACAAGGAGATTCAGTTGTCTGAAAAAACGCGTTTATTTCGGGCTGAAAAACACGTTTTGAAAAGTGTGATGTTACTGCCCCATAACTTACATGGGGTTGACCAAACTTGCAGAAACATGTTTATTTCTGCTGAAAAACACGTTTTGACACTTTCTGTACACTGGGGTTAAGGGCTGAGTGTGTGGGCTCTTCTGAGCCTTGCTGTTACAAGGAGATTCAGTTGTCTGAAAAACGCGTTTATTTCGGGCTGAAAAACACGTTTTGAAAAGTGTGATGTTACTGCCCCTTAACTTACATGGGGTTGACCAAACTTGCAGAAACATGTTTATTTCTGCTGAAAAACACGTTTTGACCCTTTCTGCACACTGGGGTTAAGGGCTGAGTGTGTGGGCTCTTCTGAGCCTTGCTGTTACAAGTAGATTCAGTTGCCTGAAAAAACGCGTTTATTTCGGGCTGAAAAACACGTTTTGAAAAGTGTGATGTTACTGCCCCATAACTTACATGGGGTTGACCAAACTTGCAGAAACATGTTTATTTCTGCTGAAAAACACGTTTTGACACTTTCTGTACACTGGGGTTAAGGGCTGAGTGTGTGGGCTCTTCTGAGCCTTGCTGTTACAAGTAGATTCAGTTGCCTGAAAAAACGCGTTTATTTCGGGCTGAAAAAACACGTTTTGAAAAGTGTGATGTTACTGCCCCATAACTTACATGGGGTTGACCAAACTTGCAGAAACATGTTTATTTCTGCTGAAAAACACGTTTTGACACTTTCTGTACACTGGGGTTAAGGGCTGAGTGTGTGGGCTCTTCTGAGCCTTGCTGTTACAAGGAGATTCAGTTGTCTGAAAAAACGCGTTTCTTTCGGGCTGAAAAACACGTTTTGAAAAGTGTGATGTTACTGCCCCATAACTTACATGGGGTTGACCAAACTTGCAGAAACATGTTTATTTCTGCTGAAAAACACGTTTTGACACTTTCTGTACACTGGGGTTAAGGGCTGAGTGTGTGGGCTCTTCTGAGCCTTGCTGTTACAAGGAGATTCAGTTGTCTGAAAAACGCGTTTATTTCGGGCTGAAAAACACGTTTTGAAAAGTGTGATGTTACTGCCCCATAACTTACATGGGGTTGACCAAACTTGCAGAAACATGTTTATTTCTGCTGAAAAACACGTTTTGACCCTTTCTGCACACTGGGGTTAAGGGCTGAGTGTGTGGGCTCTTCTGACCCTTGCTGTTACAAGTAGATTCAGTTGCCTGAAAAAACGCGTTTATTTCGGGCTGAAAAACACGTTTTGAAAAGTGTTCTGTTACTGCCCATAACTTACATGGGTTGACCAAACTTGCAGAAACATGTTTATTTCTGCTGAAAAACACGTTTTGACACTTTCTGTACACTGGGGTTAAGGGCTGAGTGTGTGGGCTCTTCTTAGCCTTGCTGTTACAAGGAGATTCAGTTGTCTGAAAAAACGCGTTTATTTCGGGCTGAAAAACACGTTTTGAAAAGTGTGATGTTACTGCCCCATAACTTACATGGGGTTGACCAAACTTGCAGAAACATGTTTATTTCTGCTGAAAAACACGTTTTGACCCTTTCTGCACACTGGGGTTAAGGGCTGAGTGTGTGGGCTCTTCTGAGCCTTGCTGTTACAAGTAGATTCAGTTGCCTGAAAAAACGCGTTTATTTCGGGCTGAAAAACACGTTTTGAAAAGTGTGATGTTACTGCCCCATAACTTACATGGGGTTGACCAAACTTGCAGAAACATGTTTATTTCTGCTGAAAAACACGTTTTGAAACTTTCTGTACACTGGGGTTAAGGGCTGAGTGTGTGGGCTCTTCTGAGCCTTGCTGTTACAAGGAGATTCAGTTGTCTGAAAAAACGCGTTTATTTCGGGCTGAAAAACACGTTTTGAAAAGTGTGATGTTACTGCCCCATAACTTACATGGGGTTGACCAAACTTGCAGAAACATGTTTATTTCTGCTGAAAAACACGTTTTGACCCTTTCTGCACAATGGGGTTAAGGGCTGAGTGTGTGGGCTCTTCTGAGCCTTGCTGTTACAAGGAGATTCAGTTGCCTGAAAAAACGCGTTTATTTCGGGCTGAAAAACACGTTTTGAAAAGTGTGATGTTACTGCCCCATAACTTACATGGGGTTGACCAAACTTGCAGAAACATGTTTATTTCTGCTGAAAAACACGTTTTGACACTTTCTGTACACTGGGGTTAAGGGCTGAGTGTGTGGGCTCTTCTGAGCCTTGCTGTTACAAGGAGATTCAGTTGTCTGAAAAAACGGGTTTATTTCGGGCTGAAAAACACGTTTTGAAAAGTGTGATGTTACTGCCCCATAACTTACATGGGGTTGACCAAACTTGCAGAAACATGTTTATTTCTGCTGAAAAACACGTTTTGACACTTTCTGTACACTGGGGTTAAGGGCTGAGTGTGTGGGCTCTTCTGAGCCTTGCTGTTACAAGGAGATTCAGTTGTCTGAAAAAACGCGTTTATTTCGGGCTGAAAAACACGTTTTGAAAAGTGTGATGTTACTGCCCCATAACTTACATGGGGTTGACCAAACTTGCAGAAACATGTTTATTTCTGCTGAAAAACACGTTTTGACACTTTCTGTACACTGGGGTTAAGGGCTGAGTGTGTGGGCTCTTCTGAGCCTTGCTGTTACAAGTAGATTCAGTTGCCTGAAAAAACGCGTTTATTTCGGGCTGAAAAACACGTTTTGAAAAGTGTGATGTTACTGCCCCATAACTTACATGGGGTTGACCAAACTTGCAGAAACATGTTTATTTCTGCTGAAAAACACGTTTTGACACTTTCTGTACACTGGGGTTAAGGGCTGAGTGTGTGGGCTCTTCTGAGCCTTGCTGTTACAAGGAGATTCAGTTGTCTGAAAAAACGCGTTTATTTCGGGCTGAAAAACACGTTTGAAAAGTGTGATGTTACTGCCCCATAACTTACATGGGGTTGACCAAACTTGCAGAAACATGTTTATTTCTGCTGAAAAACACGTTTTGACCCTTTCTGCACACTGGGGTTAAGGGCTGAGTGTGTGGGCTCTTCTGAGCCTTGCTGTTACAAGTAGATTCAGTTGCCTGAAAAAACGCGTTTATTTCGGGCTGAAAAACACGTTTTGAAAAGTGTGATGTTACTGCCCCATAACTTACATGGGGTTGACCAAACTTGCAGAAACATGTTTATTTCTGCTGAAAAACACGTTTTGACACTTTCTGTACACTGGGGTTAAGGGCTGAGTGTGTGGGCTCTTCTGAGCCTTGCTGTTACAAGGAGATTCAGTTGTCTGAAAAAACGCGTTTATTTCGGGCTGAAAAACACGTTTTGAAAAGTGTGATGTTACTGCCCCATAACTTACATGGGGTTGACCAAACTTGCAGAAACATGTTTATTTCTGCTGAAAAACACGTTTTGACACTTTCTGTACACTGGGGTTAAGGGCTGAGTGTGTGGGCTCTTCTGAGCCTTGCTGTTACAAGTAGATTCAGTTGCCTGAAAAAACGCGTTTATTTCGGGCTGAAAAACACGTTTTGAAAAGTGTGATGTTACTGCCCCATAACTTACATGGGGTTGACTCAGTGAATCTCCTTGCAGAAACATGTTTATTTCTGCTGAAAAACACGTTTGACACTTTTCTGTACACTGGGGTTAAGGGCTGAGTGTGTGGGCTCTTCTGAGCCTTGCTGTTACAAGTAGATTCAGTTGCCTGAAAAACGCGTTTATTTCGGGCTGAAAAACACGTTTTGAAAAGTGTGATGTTACTGCCCCATAACTTACATGGGGTTGACCAAACTTGCAGAACATGTTTATTCTGCTGAAAAACACGTTTTGACACTTTCTGTACACTGGGGTTAAGGGCTGAGTGTGTGGGCTCTTCTGAGCCTTGCTGTTACAAGGAGATTCAGTTGTCTGAAAAAACGCGTTTCTTTCGGGCTGAAAAACACGTTTTGAAAAGTGTGATGTTACTGCCCCATAA